>NC_085864.1:35828520-35833520 GCF_034702125.1 Engraulis encrasicolus | reverse complement strand
CACACACACACACACACACACACACACACACACACACACACACACACACACAGAGTATACCGATCCCTTGGTGGAAAAGCTGATGTTCAAACTAAGAGTGTGTTGAAGTGGTTGAGTTGTGTCGGGGCATGTTAGTCATGTGTGCTGCTCTTCCTCTTATCTGACTGGCAGATCTGCATAAAGGGGAAGATCCACATATTTAAATATCTCAACATGGAGGCCTGCAAGCCCGACCTGCCCGACTACGACAGGAGACCGCTACCCTACGGCTCGTGGTAAGAGAAACACGCACACGCGCACAACACACACACACACACACACACACACGCACACGCGCACAACACACACACACGCACACAACACACAACACACAGACACACACACATACACACACACACACACACACACACACACACGCGCACAAGCACACACACACACACACACACACACACACACACACACACATGCATGTACATGCATACACACACAATCTCTCTTTTTATCTCTGTTTGACATGCTTCGGTTGGGTAGATCCAAGTATTTTTCGTTTTCAGAATTGAGCGGTTACGCCATACAGACAGGTTTGGCCAGACCTAAAATCAGATCTCATGCACAGAAACACACACACACACGCACGCACACATGCAAGCACGCACGCACACGCGCGCTCACACACACATACACACGCTCTCTCTCGCTCTCTCTCTCTCTCTCTCTCTCCGTCTCTCTCCCTCTCTCCCTCTCTTTCTCTCTTTCTCTCTTTCTTTCTCTCTCTCTCTCTCTCTCTCCCTCTCCCTCTCCCTCTCCCTCTCCCTCTCCCTCCCTCTCTCTCTCTCTCTCTCTCTCTCCCTCTCCCTCTCCCTCTCTTTCTCTCTCTCTTTCTCTCTCTCTCTCTCTCCCTCTTACAAACACACCGTCCCAATTCCAGTGCTATGTCAGAGGGGGGCGGCCCTGGAAACAGCTGTTTACTGGGAGACAGCTGGGGAGCACCAGGGGAGGGGTGCACACTGCACACAACGCTTCCCCTCTGTATCTCTGGCTCTCTCTTTCTCTCTCTCTCTCTCGCACGTTCTCTCGCTCTCTCTCTCGCACGTTCTCTCGCTTTTTCATTTGTCCTCCACCTTCTCCTCTCTGTCTCTTAACCTCTGTCTCAGTGTATCTCTCTCTCTTTCTCTGCAAAACACTCTGCCTCTCGTGAAGGGTTTATTTGCAAAATGGTGTATCTTCATTTTGTAGAATGTTGGGAAATTAACATTTTGTATTGGCCATTCCATTGAATTGCATTCCAAAACACATTTTATATAGGTTAAAAAAGTATGTTCTCAAAATATTTGAATGGTAAGAATTCACACATATGTGATAGGACCTCTGAACAGTCATTTCCAATAATAAAATGCAAAAGTAAAAAAATGGAGATACACCGTTTTGCAATACTCACTTCACGGAGTGTGTTTTTTCTCTTCTCTTATCCTCCTCTGCCCCTTTCTATGCTTTATCATCTTTCTGTCTTTTGGTCTTTCCCTTTCTGTTTTCCTTTCAATTTTTCCCTTTCTTTCCGTCCCCCCCTCATGTTAAGTGTTCTCTGTCTCTGCTATCATCTCCCGTCATCTCTCCCTTGTACCTTCCTTATCTAGTAATCACACACACACACACACACACACACACACACACACACACACACACACACACACACACACACACACACACACACACACACACACACACACACCTCTCCTAGTGTCCTGTATGAGGGTCCAGAGGAAGCGAGCCATAGCAGGTCATAGTGGACTGTGCGGATGTAGGACATCACTGGAGGAAGACACACACACACACACACACACACACACACACACACACACACACACACACACACACACACACACACACACACACACACACACACACACACACTCTCTCACACACTCTCACACTCTCTCACACACACACACACACACACACACACACACACACACACACACACACACACACACACACACACACACACACACACACACACACACACACACACACACACAGGGGTGTGCTGTTGGGTTGTGTGAGTGATCATTGCACTGGGAGGAGGTGGAGAGGGGAGGTGAGGTGGGGGTTGAGACTGGGCACAGTGCCAAAGACTTGGACTGGACATTCCCTACTAGTGCTGCATTGTCATTGATGTGTGTTCCTCTCGTGCATCGGATGTATACAAACACTACATGAAACACTGTCCAGGGCACCTGTGTTACGTTGTAACAACGTGCGCCACACACACACACACACACACACACACACACACACACACACACACACACACACACACACACACACACACACACACACACACACACACACACACACACACACACACACACACACACACACACACACACACACTCCAGTGCACCTGAGTACATTTACAGTTACACAGACAGTACACTGACCAGGGCATGTCTGCACATCCAAAGATACACACATTTCGTATACAGCTATATATTCCCATTTGATCTACACACTCACACACACACACACACACACACACACACATCTTTCGTGCCATGTGTGTGTTGTACTCCCTTTGTCTCTTAACTCTTTGCCCTTCGACATTCTAAGATAGAATTTTGCCAGCTCAAAGGCTCGCCAATCACAGGTCATAGATATAAAAAAGATATAGCTGATGTTAGTGCTATTGCCTGGGCTCTACTGATGCCTGTGCTATTGCCTGGGCTCTACTGATGCCTGTGCTATTGGCTGTGTTGCACTGATATCTGCTGTACTGACCGGTATACTGTTGTCTGTATTGTGTTGTGTGCAGTGTGGAGGAGCTGTATCCTGGTCGGCCGTACGGAGCGCTGGACTCCGGCTTCAACAGTGTGGACAGTGGAGACAAGCGGTGGTCAGGGAATGAGGTGAGACACAAACACAGACACACACTTACACGCACACACACGCACGCACACACGCACACACGCACACACACACACACGCACACACACACACACACACACACACACACACACACACACACACACACACACACACACACACACACACACACACACACACACACACACGTACACGTACACGTACACGTACATGCATACACACCTGTGGGACAGCAAGTTGAGAGAATGGGAACGAGGTGAGACACACATTGATGAGGACCATTTATATAAAATAAATGGATAACCTTCTGTTTACAAAGACCAGAGATATAAATTTGAACCAGCGAAATGCGAAAGAGGGCTGGTACAATTTTATTTGATTTTTATAGTCGTCAGCCACATACACATTTGTCAGTCACAAGTCTTAAAGTTTATTTACTGCTAGCTAGCAGAAGAATATTGTCTTTGAAAGTTTAAGAAGACCCGTATTGATGTCTACCCATGGAATATAAGTTTTGGGCTTGAGCCTGATCTAATGAAGTCAAATCTAATTTGATCTCGTCTCAACAAAATCTGACACACAAAATATGCTTTGTGGTGTCCCCATTGGACATACTTTTCAACTGAATAAAGTGTGTGTGTTTATGATTGGCAGTACTACACACACACTAAAAAACACAGTAAAACACAGCATTTCCCTGAGGGCTACACAGGCACGTGTGATCCCTGTACCTAGGTGACGTATTTCACACATTGTTTAATGCAGCCAGCTCATCTTCCTTCCTGTCTGGACTCTTCTTTTGTCCTCTGTCTTTTCTCTCTCTCTCTCTCTCTCTCTCTCTCTCTCTCTCTCTCTCTCTCTCTCTCTCTCTCTCTCTCTCTCTCTCTCTCTCTCTCTCTCTCTCTCACTCTCACTCTCACTCTCTCTCTCTCTCTCTCTCTCTCTCCCTCTCTCTCTCTCTCTCTCTCTCTCTCTCTCTCTCTCTCTCTCTCCCTCTCTCTCTCCCTCTCTCCTTCCTCCTGCTATGTAACCTTTGCCCTCCTGTCCCCTCCCTGTGGCCTTTCCTGTCTGTACTCGTTCCTCCATCCATTCCTCTGTATTCCCCCTCTCATACTCTCCACATTTTTTCATCCCACGCTGTCCCTTTTGTTTATCCCCTTACTTTCCCCCAATCTATTACATCATCCCACTATATCCTTCTCTCTCTATCCTTTACTTTTCTCTATCCCTTACTTTTTTTTCTCTATCCCTTACTTTTCTCGTTCCTGCTTCCCTCCTGCATTTTAGGCGATGTCTATTACCTGTTTTCATCTCACTTTCTCTATCCTTGCCTTAATCATGCCCTCCATTCCTCTCTTCTTCCATCTGCTGTGTTTTTCCCTCCGTGCTTCTCTCTATCCCTCCGTCTGTGACGTGCTCTGGCCTACGGAAGAGCTGTCTGACATGCCTGTGGTGTGTGTGTGTTTGCGTGTGTGTTTGCATGTGTTTGCGTTGTAGCCTACAGATGAGCTGTCTGACCTGCCTCTGCGGGTGGCGGAGATCACCAGGGAGCAGCGGCAGAGGAGGGAGCGCGAGAGGGAGAGGGAAGACGCCAAGCACAGCACGCACCACGTGGCCAATGGCACAGGTGACACACTTTTTTTTCTGTGTGGATGCACATCTATGTTCTGTGAATGTTGTGCCGAGTTGTTTATGGTGACTGTGAGTGGGAGTAATCATCTCTGGTGTTAGTCAACATCTGAATGCTAAAATTGTCAATTCATAGAGGTCAATGAGTGGTCGTGTGTGCTTTTGCTGTAACGGAAACCTTGTGTGTTTGTGCTGTCAGCGGAGACAGAGACGGAGCAGATAGACTTCATAGACAGCTGTACGGAAGAGGAGGACGACAGACGAAGCCGGACGTCAGACGCCATCAGCCTCAGCTCCCAGTTCATGGCTTACATCGAGCGGCGGATCACCAGAGAGGTAGGGCTGTGGTGGTGTGTGCGTGCGTGTGTGCATGCATGCGTGTGTGTGTTTGTGTGTGTGCCTGCGTGTCTGTGTGCGTGCGTGCGTGCACCTATGCTTTTGAGCTTGTGTGTGCGTGTTTGCGTGCTTACGTTTGTGTGTGTGCGCGTGCG
>NC_085864.1:35786020-35823520 GCF_034702125.1 Engraulis encrasicolus | reverse complement strand
ATCATCGCCTTCAGCCCCCCCAAATCTCCCTCGTTTTCTCCTTGCCATCCCCTCCCTATGATTGATGAGAGTTTTAAGTGCCACACAAGATTCCAGAAACAATCATGGTGGTGTCACAATCATTTGTTGCTTTTTGAGTTGTTTTTTGTTTTGTTTATTTGTTGGTTTGTTTGTTTTTTTATTTTTTCTGGACATTGTCTATCACTTATATTGTATCCGTATAGAAATGATCAATGCACCAGAGATGAAAAACGTATCTTGTTCTTTACAGGTAGAGCTATTTAGTGAGATTACCTGTTTTAACCTCCCAGCCTAGAGACATTTTCATTTTGCGAAGCCAGGAACATAATATATTGCAGGTGGGAATATATTGGGTTCGGAGTGTGGGTGTATCTTTGCAATAGAGGGTGGGAATGTGAAAGAGTTGGGTGTGTGTCCCTCTTCCTTGATGCCCATGCTGCTTCCTGTCCTCTGCTGTGTGTAGACTAACCTTGAGCTCCTTCTCCCTGCCGCACAGTAACCTGCTTACCCCCCCGGCTCAAAGCTTCTGCTCTCTTCTGCTGTCCTCTTTCTCTCGCTGACTATTCCCCCTCTCTCTTCTCTTCTAATCTATCTATCACTCTTTCTCTCTTTCTCGCTCATATGCACTTTCTTGCACTCTCTGCATTCTCTTGCACTGCATTCTCTTGCACTCTGCCCTCTCTTGCACATTGACACGTCTCTGTCTCAATCCAACCATTCCTCTCCCTCTCCCTGGCCCTCTCCCTTGCTCTCTCACACTCTCTCCCTTCTGTTTCCTTCTCGGCCTCTCTTCTTCCTCCCTTTCTCTTTTCTCTTGCTGTCTCCCCATCCCTCCCGTCTCTTTCTCCTCACTCTCTCCCCCCTCCTCTCTCCCTCTCTTGCCTTTCTCTCCATCTCCCTCTCTTGCCTTTCTCTCCATCTCCCTTTCCCACTCCCTCTCCTCTTCCCTCTCTATCTCTCTCCGTCTGTCTCTCCCTCTCTCTCCCCGTCTCGCTCTCCCTCTCTCTCCCTGTCTCTCTCGCTTGGCCCGGCCTTGCTCTCTCTATTCCCCCCTTTCTTTCTCTCTCTCTGCCCGGCCTTGCTCTCTGTCTCTGTCTCTGTCTCTGTCTCTCTCTCTCTCTCTCTCTCTCTCTCTCTCTCTCTGCCTCTCCCTCTGCCTCTCTCTGCCTCTCTCTCTATCTCTCTCGGCCTGGCTGTCTCTGCCAGAGCGAGTACGAGCCTCTCAGGGTGTTTGAGATAGACACTGACACCAACACTATAAAGAGGAGGCCAGGCTCTCACAAGCAGGTGAAACAATCACACATACTTACCTACCTCAAAACAAACACATACCGTACTTACTTACTTCAAAACAAACACACCCATGCAAACAAATGCACCTAAACAAACAAGCTGCACTAAAGTGCACAACACACATAGTGGTGACCAATTTTAACATGTCTGTACTCAAAGAACACACACACACACACACACACACACACACACACACACACACACACACACACACACACACACACACACACACACACACACACACACACACACACACACACACATATATATATATATATATATATATAAGGCAAAAACTTTAAATACACACATAAAGAAAGGGCTGTAATCACACACATAAAGACACACACAGACATGCATGGCTGTTGTGTTGTGGCCTGTACCAGTTCTGCATGTCTGCTGTGTGTGTATGTGAGCTTCATTCGAAAAATATTGTTCTCTCTCTCTGTCAAGCAATAACCAATTTCTTTCCCCTCCCTCTTCCCTCTCCTTTTTCTGTGTTTCCTTTTTCCATTTTTTCTTTAATCCTATCACTTTTCATAATTATGTCTGCTGTGGGTTTCTTTTTGGTTTTAATAACATGTCTGGAATAACAAACCATGTCTTCTCATTTGTTGCTTTCCTCATCTTTTCATCATATCATTGCTTTTTGTTTGTTTGTTTGTTTGTTTGTTCCGTTATCTTTAAACCTTCATTTCTCCTCTTCCATCTTCCGATCCGTTCTGTTGTCCTCCTCCGTTGCCTCTCTGTCTGTCTGTCTGTCTGTCTGCCTGCTGCTGCGTGTAGTCTCTGTCTGGGATGGCCATGGATGGGTGTGTCTCTCACGGCTCAGACAGCACCCCCTCCTGTCCACTGCAGGTACTGCTGATGTGCAGAGTCACATGGGCTCTTGCTGCTCACTGGGAACATCCTTTGGGAGCCAGCCTTCACTGTGCACTATTGATAGGATAATTTTATGCAATAGTGGATCACATTTTTATGACAGTTATATATGCATGCTATATCACTATGCAGTGTATTAACATTTTTTAATATTTGGTTGTTGTCTGGACACTCTTGATTATTAGGCCACTCACTGTGAGCTTGCATTGTGACTCCGTTTAATGCTGTTCACCTTTCACGGTCACGCTGTAGGAGATTTTTTTTTCTCTTTTTTTTCAATTCATCGATGTATGCATGCTACACCACTATTCATGCTACAGAAACAAAGTTACTATACAGTAACATACCGGTATAAATATTGATTTCCACTTGGGCTGTCTCTGCCGGTACACTGTGATTGGGAGCTTGCATAGTGACTTGGTGGGGCTCGTTGAATAGTCATCTATTAACAGTTTTTTCAGTATGCATGCTAATTATTCTGTAAATGCATATAGTAAATGTATTTACATGGTGTGTGTAGTCATTAAACCATTTTGTTTTCTATGGTGTTACAAATTTTCACCCATCACAGGGGCATTGTATGGGGGAGCACTGTAGTAACCTCATAGGGATTTTTTTAGTCTGCTTTTGTTCAGACTGAAATGGCCACAAAAGAGAGGATGTCACAAAGATGTTGCACTGTTGATGAATTTTATTTAAACTTGGTGGGTTTGGAAATGTTCTTGTCACTCTTTTGGATTTAAACCGTCTTGTGTTTCTTTTTTCCCCCCAATCCTTCCTTTCCTGGACGGGTGTGTTCTCAGCAAGGGGAGGATCGATCAGCATTGTCACCCACAGGTACGTGTCTCAGCCACTTGGCTTTTTTGCAATGCACAGCTTAGCACCTGCCGCTGTCACCTTTTGCACTGGCCATTATAAAAAAAAAAGTTGAACTCTGCATTCCATTTTGTGGACTCTGTGTTGGGACTTGGTACTGGATCTAGACACATTTTTTTATTACACCAGAACATAGAGCCTACACTGTGTTTCAAATTATTATAGAAATTATATTTTTCACTGATTTTTGTAAGTAGTCAACATCAACAGTGATGAGTTGACTGGAAATTCATGATGACTGTGGAATCAGTGAAAAATGTCATTTGCATAATAATTTGGAACACGGTATGAGCTTGTCCAATACAGTTCCACAGTGCACAGCTCCTTGCTACCATCATACCCATGAGTCTTTGGCACACACTCCTGCATAATAGCACATCACAGGACAGCCCACGAGACCCAAGCCCATCAACTCACCTGTTCAATGCTTTCCACCATTCACTCTTTGTTGCTATATCACTCATTCAACAAAAAAACCCACACATCACAACCCCATTCGCACGCTCTCTTCACTTCACCTTGCCTTCTCTGATTGGCCGATCACGTCCCCAAACCCCGCCCCCCCTCCCATCTCTCTGCACCCCTGCAGCCCTCCAATCACCCTCTTACCCCGGCCCAGCTGCCCTGCCCACCTGCCGCGCTGCTGGCCCCGCCCCGAGGCCCGACAGCTTCCTGTACCGCCTCAGCCAGAGAGAGGAGAAGAAGAGAGGTGGGTGACAACATGGCGGAGGAGAAGGGTTCAGGCTCCACACAGTTAACGCTTCCTTCACACTGGCACCCTCCGTTTGACGGTTGACAGTGGGTGTGTCTGACGGAATCCGGGTTATCTTTTCATGCCTTCCATACATACACACAGTCTGATTGACTAACAGACCGTCAAAGTTGGAAATTCTATACTCTAAATTCTTATTCTGAAGTTCTAATCATCAGTCCCCACAATGCATTTCAATGTCCATGCAAGTCAATGGGTTCCATCAACGGTCAGTGCCCGTGTGAACACCAGGTAAAAAAAACCCTGCCTCTAATTTTATCCAACCATCTCTGAATCAGTGTATCATAATACACAGTACTCAAGACTCAAGGTAGATCAGTTGAAGTGAAGTCACCTGTGGTGGAAAGAAACCGTGGCAGAGCTTTCACTTCTGAACTAGGCTTTTTGACACCCCTGGAAAGAGGAAGAGAGGAGAGAGGGGTCAAGAATAAACCGGTGACCCTTTCCAGGAGCTCTTTAGCATGTCATTAAACGCTTTTGATTTATATTCCCACTTGAACTCATTTGTCGTCTCACACTTGCAGCCCCTTTGCTCTGACCTTGTCATACTCACCTCGTGTGTGTGCAGGGTACTGGTCTCGCTTTCGCTCGCTCGCTCTCTGCATGGCCCTGACCTAACATGGCACCTTCTGCCACTCTGATGACACTAATTGCTGCTCTGCTTGGCCTTGTCTGTGTCTGTGTCTGTGTCTGTGTCTGTCTGTGTCTGTGTCTGTGTCTGTGTGTGTGTGTGTGTGTGTGTGTGTGTGTGTGTGTGTGTGTGTGTGTGTGTGTGTGTGTGTGTGTTTGTTTGCGTGTGTGCATGCGACAGTGTGTGTGTGTGTCTGTGTGTGTGTTTTTTGGCAATGTGTGTTTTGTTTCTTGACCTTTTTCAACGGACCAGAATTAATGAGCACGGCTGTTAATTAAAATTAACACCAATAGACTTCCTACTGTCACTGGATATCAGTGTCCTGACCGTGTGTGTGTGCGCTTATTTGTGTGTGTGTGTGTGTGTGTGTGTGTGTGTGTGTGTGTGTGTGTGTGTGTGTGTGTGTGTGTGTGTGTGTGTGTGTGTGTGTGTGTGTGTGTGTGTGTGTGTGTGTGTGTGTGTGTGTGTGTGTGTGTGTGTGTGAATGAGTGTCTGTATGCCTTTGAGGAAGGGAGTTGTTCTTTTATGTGAGAATGTGAGCTTTTTCTTCTGGTTTTTTTTTGTTTTTTGTGAGCGTGCCGCGTGTGCTTGTGTACCGGTATGTCTGTGTCTCTGTTGGTTTTCCTCTCTTTTTTTATCCTGCTCGAGGAATTTTGGAAAGGACAAATGTAATTTCAGCCTGGCTAAGCGGTAGAAAAGAAAGGTGTTGTCGCTATCGCTGTAATTCAATTAGATGTCCTCATCCCGCATGTTTGCTACATTTGGACAGGCCCCCTCGCTAAGATGGCTCTCTGCTATGCACTGCATTGCTCACTTGCACAACCATTGTATTTTGTTCATTTTGTGTTATCTGTGTCCCCTGTATCATAGTCTAGTTAAAGGCTGCAACACTTGTAAACACATTAAGCAAGCCAGATTGAGCAAACTATTTCAAATATCATCTGTGTATTTATAGAGGTGGCATTATTATTCTCAGTGCTGTTTGGTAATTCCAATTCATGATAGAACATAGAAGTGAGCAGGCATACCAACGACTTAAGATGGCGACATTTTAAACAAGTATAATAAGCAAAGCCACAGCAGCAAGCAGCAGAATATAAAATAATCAATATGGACAAAACGTTATTGTCACATTGGGCTAAAGATGACAAGATTTTTTTTTAAAAGTGAATAAAGATAGCTAGATAAGCAAGAAAACATTTGGTATCAACAACTGTAGCCTCGTAAGGTGTGTGCACGGTGTGAATGTCAGTGTGAAATCCACCATCTCAACTGAGTTGTGAATTTCAAATTATGTTGAGGAGGTGTCATGTCTCTTCTTCTCTCTCTCCCTCTCTTTTTCTTTCTCTTTCGTTTGTTTCAGGTGATTCAACACCTTCTAGGTCAGAGCCTGAGGACAGCACACCCACCCCAACCCAGGGGCTTGTGGGGGAGGAAGCAGAGGTGGTGGAGCAACTGCGAAAGGTGTGTGTGTATGCGAGCACGTGTGGTGTGTCTGCATGGTAATGTGTGTCTGCGTGCATGTGAGTATCTGCATCTGCAACAGCAGTGAGACAATCCCTTCTACTATGCTGTCTCAGTTAGCTGCATCCCTTAGCTCTTTGTCGATCATCAACAGATTTCCACAAGGTACCATTCATTGCCAGCATTTTTTCATAATCGCATATTCATCATTTAAATCTTGTGTATGCCTAAGGGCAAATAAAATGGGAAAAGGAAACTTAAGCAGTTCATATAGAAATTTAGTATGAATGGAGTCATTTTACATGACATGTACATGTAATGATGTAAATAGAACGCAGGTGTTTTACTGTAGGCATCCTGTCCATGTTGTCAGGCACTTGTAATAATAACATCATGGATCTCTCAAAGGGGCTACTACAACTATAGCTGTTTACTTTGGCCCTGACTGCTTTGCCCCATAGGATTGCATTATACCATTATGGTGCCCTTTGGCCGACACCACTCACGGCTGTCTAACTCAATTTTTCCTCGAATGAAAGCTTGGACCCAATACAAAACGATGCAGGGAGAAAGAAACCCTTCTGTAGTTCCATTCTGCTTGTGTAATAGCAGATACAGCTGATGTCCCAAGACATCGGCACACTAATGACCTCTAGAGAGTGTGCGCTTGGAGACGAAGAGGTCTGACAGAGAGACAGAGAGAGGACGAGAGAGAGAGAGAGAGAGAGAGACTGTCATCCCTGTCCGTACGTAAACTAGGTTACAGTCATAGATGAACTAGATTCTAGTCATGTCCATTGTTGCAGAACTGTTCCTGATTACTTTTGTTCACTCTTCTTCCTCTCTTCCCCCCTCCCTCCTCCATTCCTCTCTATCTCTCTCTCTCTCTCTCTCTACCCTTTCTTCTCTCTTTTGCTCTCTCTCTCTCTCTCTCTCTCTCTCTCTCTCTATCTCTGTCTCTCTCTCTCTCTCTCTCTCTCTCTTCCCCTCTGCAGAACATTGAGTGCCGGCTGAAAGTGTCGTTGCCGAGCGACCTGGGTGCGGCCCTGACTGACGGGGTGGTGCTGTGCCACCTGGCCAATCACGTGCGGCCCAGATCTGTGCCCAGCATCCACGTCCCCTCGCCCGCTGTGGTGCGTACCTTTCACTCTGTCCCATCCTGCAGCCCTCACCTTCTGCAGTAGTTGGTACCCCTTGTGGGGGAGCGTTATAAGGCACTGTTGTCCCAGTTTGTATTGGTCTGAGTATAATAAGTGGTATAGAATAGGAAGCCTTCATTGTCATTATACAAGTACAATGAGATGTAAAGGCTCCTGTTTTCAGCATGTAGATATTTTAAAATAGGGGTATGGCTAGAATTGCATGACCATCTGGTAAGATGCAACACAATACTCTTGGTTGGAAATATAGCCATTGCTATTGCCATGTTTCCTCGTCCGCTGTGTTCTGTATTTTTCACTTGACTTTAACTCCCATAGTGATGGGGGTCACCTTTCAGTAGTAGTGGGTACTTTGTACCCCTTATGGAGGACAGTTAAAAAATGGGACAGCGTTGGATTTTCTCAGATTCTATATGCGTCGCAGTACAGCAGCACAGTACAGTCAGAGATTCTTTAAGTATATAGAGATATGCCAATGTAATAGGTTGCTATGGGCACCTAACATGACCAGGTTCCGGTCTGCCTAAAGGCGCGTGTCATAATACTCCTAGCATTGAATAGAACAGTCCTTAGGTCTGCCTAGGTCTGCCTAAAGGGGGATTTCCCCCCCTCTCCCCCTTGCAATAATAGAACCCGGAAACAATGGGCCAATGGAACCTCTCTCTCTCTACTCTCTCTGGTACAGTGGTGAAGAGGCATGACAAACTGGGAAGAGGCAACACAATACATGGGTTCTACATTTTTGTTTTTCTCCTGACTGCGCAAAATTTGCTACTCAAACAAAAAAAACCCATCTATACCCATTGAAGACACCATTGTTGGTGTCCATATCAGCCTACCAGCATATTTTGCATGTCCATTGATAATAACTGCAATAACTGTGTAGTTTGTGTACCTACAGTCCGGAAATCTCCTCCACAACAGTTAATTTTTGAATGACTATTTTAACTTGTGTGTTATTCCACCACTCCCCTTAGTTCAGAGGCCATGTGTACTTCCCTTATTTTTACTGCCAGAATTGGACATGGTTTGTTGGTAGAGAACACGCTCGGGAGTGTGCCTCGGGGGAAATGACCGTGTTTTCAAGGAAAAGACTTCCAGTTCCAGTAAACGGCCTGGTCCCAGTGCGCACATGTGTTTCTGTGGTGGTCTCATTGCCCTGCCTGACGTTGATTTACACAGGGGCACACACAGGGATTTCAATAGCAAGTCAAGTTAACAGCGGTGGTTAGCTTTTAGCGTTGAACTTGTGCTCGCTCACTCACGAGCTGTTCTAGTCTCTTGTTGATATGACCATCCAGCTGAGCTACAGACCGCCCCTGGGGTGCATTTCTCGACAGCGTCATAGCTAATTATATTGGCATCTTTGTTGCTTGCAATGCAATTTCCCATTAGCAACCATGTAAGTTGCTAAACAGGTTAGCAACAACACTTTCAAGGAACGGTGTACAGGTCAGAGCATAGGGTTTGGGGTTAGGGCTGTGTTAACAGGCTCCTGGTAGCTAACTTCGGCAGAACACCAGTGGCTAAGCTAGCGTGCTTGTGTGCCTCTCCGCAGCCCAAACTGACAATGGCCAAGTGTCGACGGAATGTTGAGAACTTCCTGGAGGCGTGTCGCAGAATCGGGGTTCCACAGGTAAGAGGCCCATCTGTCCTAATGCAACGACGGTTACTTACCGTACTTTTTCATGGTCTGCTAACTCAACTTTGATCTTTGTGGGTGTATTTGTGCAAATAGATTAGTTTTTAAAACACTGACCTTATCTGCTCACTAACAATTCCTCTCTCTCTCTCTCTCTGCTTTTGTTTCTCTCTTCATCCTGTCTTCTTTCTTTCTTCTCCCTTCCTCCAACTCTGTCTCATTTCTTTTCACCATCGCACTTTGATCTCTACTTCTTTCACCGATGATGTAACTTCATACCCCCTCACTCCACTCCTCCCCTCCCCGCTTCCCTTAACTCACCCCCACATCCCCCACCCCCTCCTCTCTCATCTCTGATCGCCTGTGTGTGTGTGTGTGTGTGTGTGTGTGATGTGGTCTCATGTGGCTCATGTGGTGCGCTAGGAGAGTCTGTGTTCGGTGGGGGAGGTGTTGCGGGGGGAGGCTCAGGGCTGTAGCGGCGCTGTGCTGCGTACGGTGGCAGCTCTGCTATCGCTGGCGCCCCCTCGCCTGGCCTCCTCCCCTCCTGCCCAGCTGGCTGGCTTCGCCCTCTTCTATCTCTCCATCATGTCCCTGCTCTGCGCTCTCTACTGCCACCTGGTGCCCCGTGTATGAACTGCAAACAGCCCCTCCGCTCCGCTCCACCCGTCTTGACCCACTCAAAGCCCCCTGAGCTTGAGAGCGAAGCATGAGCAGAGTCTCGTAAAACTTTATCACATCTCCTGTTCACTTTCCTGTAACAGTTATACTATTCTTGCAGTCGGTCCTCTGGGCACTTTGCTAACGTGGCTTAGCAATGCATTGTTTTGGGGGAAAATGCCACCTAGCCATCCATTCACAAGGCATATTTATTCAGTAACTCCAGTACTACAAGCAATCAGTGAGCACATCAATGAACTGACCTTCCCCCAAAAACAACTTGACTTGTGACGTCACGCCAACTGCATGAATTTTGACCCCCCTCAAGTTCCCCCCCGAGCCTGGGAGGAGGTTGAGCGGAGTCTTATTTCCAAATAGAAACGCATCACATCTCAAGCTCACGTGCCGTAACAATACACACACCATGTATAAGCTCTCACAACAATAACAAACAAGACGTACTCCTCCAATAATAGCACTTCCGTGTCTCGTGTCTCGCTGCATCTAAAAGACGACGGCCATGCAGTGTTGCCAGAGAGGGTGGGTGCCTGACCAATTGGGCTACTTGGGATGAGCGTCGGCGGATAAAAACGAGAAAAATTGGCCATTTGCCGTTTTTTTTTTTTTTTTTGTCAGCCGTTTTGGGCCCATAGAAGTCAATGTAATTTGTTGAATTTGGGCGGAATTTAGCGCATTTTGAGAACCTTTTGGGCGGGATTTGGTCAGACACATCTGGCAACACTGCGGCCATGTCATGTTGTATCTGCTTAACCCTTGCTGCTGCCAACCTTTGCCAACCGGTTCCCATGGCAGCGCACTGATTGATGGACAATCCCGACCTATGAAAATACTGCAAAAGCACAAGAATAGGCGGGACTTAACCAGCCTTACCAATTACACGCAGGTGTGCCTGTTGTGCTTCCTACAGGGCTGCTCAGTGCAGCGTTTGGCCTTGCGCTCCCATTGCCATGTCGTGAAATCATTTTGTTCATTTTTTCATGCATGAGTTGAAATGGGAATAACATGGCATTTCTAATTTGCCATAGAAGATAAATAATCAGATCCCCCGCCCCCGCCCCCGAGCCCTTTACTGTAATGACAGCCTCCCCCATCTCCCCCTGTGCCTTATTGTGCATTGTGTTGTAAGTTGCATACATATCCTAACATTACATAAGGAGGAAGGTTGCTGTGTAACTCAGTAATTTAAAAAAGTTTCCCAATTGAGCAGACACCTCTGTGATTACCATGTGACCTCTTGCAAACCGATACCCTTGATAATCATGTGACCTCTTTCAATTGGCCATGGATATAGAACTCTAGATGTTGTATTGACCACCCCTGCCTATTGGAACGAATGGCTCAATTTTATTTCTTAATGGTTCCGCCGCTTGAATGAACATCAATTGGTGACAAGGCAATATGTAAATTATTCTGCAGGTGGCGCTACAGCAGCATCTTTGGTGACCGTGTGAAAAACATTGGAAATACTGTATGTATGAAGAAGATGGCAGTGTGCAAGGCTTGCCATACCAGAAGGCTTAACGCAGCATCTAGTGTTCTATCTATCTTTGGCAAATGGCTGCCACTGATAATCATGTGACCTCTTTGCAAATGGCTACCTATTCCGGTGAACCTCACATCTAGAGCATAGACATACCGTAGACATACATATGACATGACGTGTGTGTGTGTGTGTGTGTATATACTATGTTTATGGACTACTTCAAACTTATCAACAGCTCTTAATTGTCTGGTTGAGGGGACGCTTCACTCAGTGTCCATGTATGCGTGTGTGACCCTGTGCTGAGCCAGTTTCCGGAAGTGTTTGGTTGTGTGTTGTTTTTTTGTAAATTTGACGAGTGGTGCCCAGCAATACCAAAGCTACAGGTTTTGCATAAGCACACACACAAAGCTGCTGTTCTCTAGCAACACATGACAATGACGACGACAACGCTGCTCCAAGAGCTGGTGTTTACCTGACCCTGCTCTCTCCAATGGCCTCGTTTTTATTTCCCCAAAACCTGTCCCTTGTTGACGGGAGTGTTGTGCATGTCTAAGCTGATGAGTCGAGTGTTTTTTGGAATTTTTCCCTTTCGATTTTGTTTAAAAAAAGAAAAAAAGATGATTAAAAAATGAAATCAAATGCTTGCTGCTCTCCTCGCCCTGCCTCTGAGCCTTTTAAAAGTGTTTCCTGATGCACAATCGATGGATGGATCATCCCACTGTGCCTAAAAGGGCCCTTCTTCCTCCCTCTCTCCTTCCCTTAACAGTCGGCCTACAGGCATATCTGCATAACGAAAGGGGGTAGAGGTCACGAGTCCAGCTGGGGAAGTATTCAGGCCCGTTCATACCCTACGTTTGGCCTCTGGCGTGCACATTTCTCTTCATACGCTCTAACCATCAACACATTAATACCTCCATCCGTCTTTCGATGTGTGGTGAGTTTTTCCCCCCCCCAATTGTTTCGGTCTGTTCCATACATACATTAAACTCCTCAATTTCGTGTCAAGAAACATGGAATCTACTGATAGAACGTGCAGAACACTCCATATGTATCCCTAACCGTCTCACATGTAGGATATGAATGGGCCTCTAGCCCTGCGTTAGTGGAACACAGTGAAACAAAACAGAAAAAAGCACTGGAGAGCTGTTGTGGTGACTGCTAATGCAGTATTGTACATGTAAATTTTTAATTACTTCTTGCGTGTTTTTAAGGAAAAAGGATGAAAAAAAAGAAACATAAAAAGAGGTTGGAGAGCGTTCAAGACAAATCCCTAATCCCAAAATTATTAGAAGCTTTTTTTTTTTTTTACTTTACTTAAAACCACACAATGACTATCTCCTTTTGGGTTTAGAAATGTTTAACCGGGCAGCCGGGCAAGTGGGCCTGCATACTCGGCAAACAGCCATTGATGAACGCTTTGGCCAGGTATAGGCTTTGTAATGCACACCCCTGGCTGGCCACCATGCTGTCTCTTTGGTGTTGCGTTACAAGCCATCGCAAAAGTCCTGAAGTAATGTGGATAGGGGGAGCGAGTGTCTACTTACAGCTGTCTTCCTCAAGCTGTTAAGGAAGTGTATAGTATTGTAGTTGAGGACGAGTGTATGTAGATGCGTGCGTGCGTTTGTGTTTCTGGGATTACCATGTGCTTGATTCTTCTTCCTACTGTCTGCCTGACGATTCTTTACCTTGAACGCTTTCACCAATAAACTGAACAGAATGATGTGCTTGCTTTGTAGTGCCGTTATTCTGTCTCTCTCGCTGCTTAAATTGCACATACACACACATGCCCACAGCCCTCACACAACCCCGTGCATACACACACACACACACACACACACGTGCCCACAGCCCTCACACAACCCCGTGCACACACACACACACACACACGCACACACACACACACACACACACATATGCCCACAGCCCTCACACAACCCCGTGCATACACACACACACACACACACACACACACACACACACACACCACACAGCAGGGACTGTAACTCTCTATGAAGGAGGCCATTGATATTGGATTCCTGTGCCGCCGTTGCCCGTAGGCATAGTGGATGACTTCACATGACGTCGCTGTGTGTGTGTGTGTGTGTGTGTGTGTGTGTGTGTGTGTGTGTGTGTGTGTGTGTGTGTGTGTGTGTGTGTGTTCTGATTCTGCCAGTCCCATCTGAATGTGCGTCACTCCTGCACAGGTTTTTCCCTCCCTCCCTCCTCTCCTTCTCTACTCATTCCCTTTCTCTTTCCACTCCTCCTTGGTGGAGCTTTCTTTCTTCCCCACACCAGGCCATGGCATTGGTTGCATTTCTCTTCTTTCATTCTTGCTTGCTCGCTTTTTATGTTTGTTCATCATGCTTAAGTTGCATTTTAAGTTACGCCTGAGTTTGACATGTTTTTTTCCCCCATGGTGTTTGTTTTTTTAAGTTGTGATTTTTAGTGTTGTGTTTTAAGTTGATGTGATTTTTTTCATAATTTTTATTTCTCCATCTTCATCCCCCTCCCACCCCCAACCCTCTTCTTTTGTTCTCTGTGTTTCTGTTTGTTTGTTTGTCTCTTGTCTCCCGTCATCCACTTGTATGTGCGCTTGTGTTTGTCTGCTGTACGAATGTCAATGTGATTGTATGTGTTGCATGCTTTTGGTGTGTGTGTTCTGTGTGTGTGTGTGTGTGTGTGTGTGTGTGTGCGTGTGCGTGTGCGTGTGCGTGTGCGTGTGTGTGTGTGTGTGTGTTCTGTGTGTGTGTGTGTGTGTGTGTGTGTGTGTGTGTGTGTGCGCGCCTTGCGTTTCGTGGCCTGTTTGTTTCGGTATGTGTTCTGTGTTGTCTGGCGTGCTCTTCTCTGTGTGTGTCTGTGTCCTGTTGTGTGTGTGTGTGTCTGTCTGTCTGTCTGTCTGTCTGTCTGTGTGTGCGTCCCTCTGTGTGTGTGTGTTGTCTGTTGTCCTGTGTTTCGTGTCGTTTCTGTGTGTGTGCGCGTCCCTGTGTGTGTGTGCGCGTCCCTGTGTGTGTGCGTGCGCGTCCCTGTGTGTGTGTGTGCGCGCGCGTGTTGTGTGCTCCAGTCCCAGCTGTGTCTGCCCCTCCACATCCTGGAGGAGCGGGGCCTTCCGCAGGTGGCCGGGACGGTGCGCGCCCTGCTGGACCTGGCCCCCCCGAAACACACCGCCTCCACCCCTGGCACCCCCTCCTCCGCCTCCACCGCCGCCACCACCTCCCTGGCCATCTAGACACACACACACACACACACACACACAAATAAACACCCCTCCAGACCAGACCCAAGTCCCCCACACACCACCTGACTGACTGACTGACTGACTGACCAACAGCACACTGACACTTATGTCACATGTAAAAAAAAACCACATACTGACCCACTGTCATCATACATACATCTTACATCTGACACGTGAGCAAACAGCCCCTGAACTTCACCCTCACACCCTCTGTCTTAACTACATGTCTCACACACACACACACACACACACACACACACCTACAAACACGTAACATGGCACAGACAGAAGTATGGACGCATGGTGCAAATGCCCCTTCTGGGGGGTGTCTGGGAGTGGAGTGGCCCCAGCGAGAGGAGAGAGGAGGTGGGGGAGTGGCGGAGAGAAGACCCGGGGGAGTGGATGGATAGATGGATGAGTATGGAGCAGCACTACCACTTGCCTGTATGGACCGATGGATGACTGACCCCCACACACTTCTGTCTGGCCAACAGGACACTACAAACAACCACACAGGAAGAGATTTGTTTATTTTTTTGTTTTGTTTTTTTTCCTCTGAAAATAGTGTTTTTTAATTTCTGTTTCTGTTTTTGTTTTCTATCACTTCCTTTTCTGTTCATATATTGTGGCTCCAGCTGTTGGAGGGTTGTTTTTAATTTTGCACCATATTAATATAATTTCATTGTTAATGACCATAAGAAATATGATGCCTATTATTATTATGCTTATTATTATTATTATTACTTTTATTATTATTATTTGATAATTTTAAGACTTGAGACTTGTTATATGTTAGATCCCTGCTCATCGAGGGTTGTCAAAAGGGTTGTTACAGTGACTTTGAGAGGGAATCCTTCTCCTCTACCCCATAGGCAGTAGAGCATGCTGGCTAAAGTAATACCTGTTAGCTGAGGGCAGCAGTGTTGTACCTTTTTAATTCTTCATCCAGCACAACAGAGCCCTGCCACTGTAGACAACATACTGTCTATGACTGCTACACAGGACTGCCGCAACCCTGCTAAAAGGAGTTGTATGTTTGAGATCTGACCACAGGGTGGCAGTATGCTGCTGCAGTCCACCCGGATGGTGCAGCCACGGTAATGCTGCATAAATAAATACACAAGCAATATGGCAGTGCTCCATCTCATCAGCAGCAGCAGCAGCAGCAGCAGCAGCAGCAGGAGCCAGTAACCAGTAGCTATTCTGGCTGGATGATGCATTTGTAGACTGAAGGTGGAGAAGGCTCCTGTAACATCTCTCTCTCTCTCTCTCTCTCTCTCTCTCTCTCTCTCTCTCTCTCTCTCTCTCTCTCTCTCTCTCTCTCTCTCTCTCTCTCTCTCTGCTGTCAGGTAGTAGAGCCCTGCTGTTTCAACAGCTGATGGCGAAACGTGATCCATAGGGTGCCTGTTGCTACATGGTAGTTTTCTTCCTCAGCTCAGCCTACGTAGCCTGGAGACGGGGACTTGAGTTGAGGCTGACTGACGTACGTTGTGCAATTTTGGAAGGTGAATAATTGAGGGAGTGAAACTCAAGACAGGGCTTGCCTGCGAGAGGGCCTGTAACCCATAGTGACTGACGTGGCGACCAGTGGGGTTGGCTAAACCCAAACGGCAAGCAGCAGCGCCAGTACTGCTGTACTGGCCTGGCCCGCCCGGCCCAAACTCCGGTGCCGGCGGGCCAATCTGCTCGACAACTGTTTTGATGAGCTAGAATTTTTAGTCTCAGAACTAGACACTACATTTCAAACGCTTTCGACGGGTTATCGTGTAACTATTGCATGGTTGTGCTCTCCATAGCAGAAATATATGTGGCCTAAGGTTACTGAATTAAATGTTGAGGATTAGAAGAAGGTGGTTTCTAAACTATGGACAGGCATAAGCAGAGTATGTAACTGACAATTGATGACAGTACAATTTGGCATTGTTCGAAATCTTAACTTGTTTACTATACAGTGGACTATGTAGAGTGTGGGTTTTCTGTGCCCCTTTTATAGTCTACTATGTATATAGTGACCAAGTGAATTTTTCAGAATAGGCCTTTGTCTCCTGCGTGTAACATGTAGCCAAGCATGCATAAGACAGTGGATGGACGGGTGGGTTTGTGGGTGGGTAGGGTTTGGGGGACAGGATTATATTTAAATATGTAAAGAAAACGAGAAAAAGTAGAAAAAAAAATGGTCCTGTCTGACTTTAAAGGCAATATGACTGGTGACTGCTGTAGTTGAGATATATTCTCTTTAGCACCTCCTGAAGTGCAGTGAATGGCCCAGTGTCTCCTCTCCAGTGAGGAGCTATGTGGCCCTGGCCTTCAGTCTTTTGTGTTGCTGTAGTCACCACTGCATGGCTTGCTCTTTCTACGCCTGGTAACCATACACCAGGCTGCATAGCCTTCCTAGAGCGGTTTGTCGTTGTGTGTAGAGGGATACACACGCCTAAACAGACACACACACACACACAAACATAAACACACAGACACATACACAAACATACACACGCCTACACTCTTTTTTTAAATGCTGTACACGTGATTCACTCAGTGATGTTTTAAGTCAACAGTGTATACAGCACGGGTGTGCACTCAGATCTATATTATTCAATCCAAATAGAGACACTTAGAGCCTGGAGACGTATGTTTTAAGAGAGAGGTGGGTACACTCTTGGCCACCCAGACAGGGTGCGGGGGCTTACACCACGCTGAGCATACAGGGTCAGTGGAGGGGGTTTGTTTTTAAAAGAGGCCATTTTTGTATTTTATTATCAAGGTTCCTACAGAAGGCTGCAGTAGGACTGGTGAGACAGGGGCCCTGAGTTTAAAACAAAAAACTTTGACCACTTAATTAAAAAAGTAAAAAGGTTTTTGAGTATAGAAAAAATAGTTACGGAGAGTCAAAAAGTATTTTTTCTATTTTAACTTGCTTTTTTATAGACCTAAGAGTTATGACAAGGGAAGTTAAAAGAAATTGAATTAAAATTATTATATTATTATTGCTGGGGGTTGTCTTGTATAGATATTTTAGTGTAATTTTTCTATTTTTATTTGCTTTAAAGAAAAAAAAAATATTGACTTGGGTGTTTTTCCCCCCCAGCAATTATCATGTGACCCTAGAAGCAGGGCCTGGCCCTGCGTGACACTGTACAGAGACATAAATAACATTCCATACGTTTACAAGTATGTACCACTTCCCATGTGCACCAGAGGACCTTCACATTGCTTTACCTACAGAGCCTGGACTTGGTTGGCCTTTGTTTTTTCTAAGTTTTTACCTTTTTTTTGTTTTTACAGTGTTTTTTTCTTTCTTTCTTTTTTTGAGCAAGTGTCCCACAAAAATATATACTGTATTGGATTCTAAGTAAGTGAGAAAAAAAAATATGGAAAGGTTTTTTTTTTTTTTTGGAATGGATATTTGATGTTATTTTAAAGTGCATTAATAAAAATTTACCATTTCGGCTCTGTGTGCATCTGTGCCTTTTTATAGCATATATAGTTTTTAATAGTTTTATGTGCGTGTCCACTGCCACATTTTCTGAAGAAGTTAAGAGGACCAGAAAAAAAAAAGAGATTACATTATGCCACATAAAATTCCTCCAGCTGACATTGATTATTGAGTGAACCAAAGAGTGAATGTTTAATATTATGTGTTGACTAATTGGTTTAATCCATTATTGCTCCTGTTGATTGAAAAGAGTGGATGGACCCAGCATATCTGAAATCTGAAATCTGCTCAAGGCATTTCAGATCCGGCCTATTTATTGAAACCTGTTGACAGTTGTACAACTTTACCTTGGATTACCTGATGGAGATGAGGATATCGGTTTATAATAGTATTATAGAAGTAACAGACTTACAAACGGTCCTGATATCCAAAGAATATATTTTGATTACCGGTATTGTCAATTGAGATGTCTGTTCATAGATTGGCCTGATTTAATTTCCCAAAATACTCTTATTTCTTCTTGCCCGTTTTGCCCTTGCCTTCTTTACCCTTCTTGCCTTCTTTTCCCTTCTTGCCTTTCTTGAACTGGCCCAGCCCTCTCCGCACCATCACACCTCTCCACCAAGACTGGATCTGCAACAGAACAATACAATATGTACAGTGAGTCCAATATGTATTTGATCCCTTGCTGATTTTGCCCGTTTGCCCACTAATAAAGACATGAGCAGTCTATAAATTTCTGATAATATGTATTCAAATATGGAGAGACAGAATATCAAAAAGAAATTCCAGAAAATAACTTAAAATAATATATTTTAATTTATTTGTATTTAATTTAGGGTAATAAGTATTTGACCCCTCTAGCTAAAGAAGATAAAGTGCTTTGTGGCAAAGCCCTAGTTTTCTAGCACTGAGGTTAGATGCTTCTTTTAGTTAATGACAATGTTTGTGCATATAGTAGAAACAATTTTTGCCCATTTCTCTTTGCACATTATCTCTAAAACATTAATAGTTTGTGGCTGTAGCTTGGCAAATGGGAGGTTCAGTTCTCTCCATAGAATTACTATAGGGTTAATATTTGGAGACTGTCTAGGCCACTTCACGACTTTAATATGCTTCTTATTGAGCCACTCCTTCGTTGCTTTGACTGTATGTTGTGTATTATTGTCATGTTGGGAGATCCAACAATGGCCCACCCATCAGTGTAGTGGTGGAGGGAAGGACGTTTGCACTCAGGATTGCACATTACATGTCTCCCTCCATCCATTCATTGGTGTGAAGTTGTCCTGTGCCTTGGCCAGACAAACAACCTCAAACCATAATGATACCACTTTCATGCATGATGGTGAGGAGGTTGTTCTTGGGATCATAGACAGCAGTACTCTTTCTCAAAACACATTGAATTGTGATAATGCCAAACAGCTTGATTTTGGTTTCATCTGACTACAGCACCTCCTTATCATATCCTAAACCAGTCTGATGTCCGTTGGCAAACCTCAGGTGGGACTGCACAGGTTCCTTCTGAAGTAGAGGTACCATGTGTGCACTACAGGATTTTAAAGCTCTGTGGCATTAAATGCTACCAGTAGTTTTCTCAGTGATTTTGGTCCCAGTAGCTTTGATATCATTGCCTAGTTCATCCCGTACAGCTCTAGGGTGATTTCTTTCTGTTCTCATGATTATCAAATCCCTACAAAAGGTCAAATCTTGTATAGAACCCCAGACAGCCTGATGGATAGTCATTTTGTATTCCTCACATTTTGGAAGAAATGCATCAACAGCTGGGTCATTAATACCTAGTCTCTTTCTTGTGGCTTTGCAGCCCATTTAATCTTTGTTCAGGTCTAAAATCGTGTCCCTGATATCATTTGACCACTATTTGGTCTTTCCCATGCTGGTGAGGTTGGAGTGTGACTGATTCACTCATACTATGGGCTGATTCTGCTGATTCAATGTGTCTTTTATGCATGTTAGTATGTACAGGTGTCTTTAATTCAGATGACAAGTTGATCGGAAGTGCCCATCTGGTCTGTGGGCCCGGAACTGTAATCAGTTGGCAGGGGATCAAATACTTATTTTGCTCGATGAAATGGAAATAAATTAATATATATTCTCTTCAGTTAATTTCTGGATTTTCTTTTTGATATTCTGTCTCTCTATATTAGAATACATATTATCATAACATTTATTGACTGATCATGTCTTTGTTAGTAGGCAAACCAACAAAATCAGCAAGGGATCAAATACATATTGGACTCACTGTATTTGTATAGTGCAGTATCTCAACTATGAAGCTGACTCAAATGTGTATGCTTATTTTGAAAGCACTTTACATGCGGGAATGTTGGTTGTGTGGCCAATGCCATAAATTAGCCTCATACCACATTGTGTGTTGGGCTGAGGTGAATGAAGGTTTATAATCAGTGGCCTCGTGCAATAAGATTTGCGTAACATACATACATACAGTATACCTCCCAAAAAATCAGATGTATCGATCCAGGCATAAACAGGATTTCTCACATTCTTGTGGCAAACTCCATTTGATTTGAACGCCAGTACAAATGCACTCCCTCACATTAGGTCAATCTTAGTACATCCAAACATTTGCGTGAGAAGTTGGATACGTAGCTTTGTCGAATATAAGCAAGTGAGTTTTGTACACGAGACCCCAGGACATATCCAATTGATATGGTAACTCTTGTAATT
This sequence comes from Engraulis encrasicolus, assembly GCF_034702125.1. Lineage (NCBI taxonomy): Eukaryota > Metazoa > Chordata > Actinopteri > Clupeiformes > Engraulidae > Engraulis > Engraulis encrasicolus. The sequence continues at coordinate 35,803,244 of NC_085864.1, read as the reverse complement.
GTAACTTGTGTAATTTATGTAAGTCATACAAAAGGCGCATAAAAACAAACAAGTATTAATCCCAAAATCATCATCCTAAGCAAAGGTTTACTGGTTTAACTGGTATTGGTTATACAAATACATTTTGAATGTTTGATACATACACCAAAGAGGGAAATAAGTATTTCTTAAATAAAAAAACACTCCTCTTCACTGTTAAATGTCTGAAAAAATAATGAAAACCGCAGGGAGTGCTGTCACTCGGCAGCACCTGAGCAAAGTCAGGACAAGTTCACTGCACAGAAAGGTGCCTGTCTGGACAAGTGGACATGAGCCAGAGGAAGTAATCATGTAGCAGCCATGTGTCTGGCATGGCATGGCATAGCCGACTCCCTGAGGAGAGCACAGCTGCTGTTGTGTGGAGGAGGAGGAGGAGGTCGCTCGTTTGTTGGGTTTTTACCTTGGTGGCGGCACCCCTCTCCATCTGTTCTCTCTCCTGCAGCTTGCGGATGTTCTCCTTCTCCAGACGGTTGTCCATCACCACCTGCTCGCTCTCACGGTACTGAGAAAAGACACAGAAGCATTATTGACAAACAAACAGCTGCCTTCTGTGGAACGGAGGATAGACAAACATTATTGACAAGCAGCTGTTTACCTTTCTGATACTGAGGATGCACAAAAACATTATTGATTAACACCTGTTCACTAACGGAGGACAAACATTATTGACGAAGTAATATATGCTTACTTTTCTGATACTGAGGTTCCACACTATTAACAAACACCTGCTTACTTTTTTGAGATGGAAGAACGGCAACATTATTGACAAACACATCTTTACTTTTCTGATACTGAGGTTACACACTATTGACAAACACCTGCTTGTTTTTTTGAGATGGAAGACCGGAAACATTATTGACAAAGATCTGTTTGCTTTTCTCAGTCTGAGGAACACCACCACCATTACTGACGAACATCGCTTTACTTTCCTGATGCTCAGGGTCCAGGACACTATTTACCAGACATGATAACTATTTTTTCAGATGCAGAGAAACAGCCAGTGTCAACAACCATCAGTTTGTCCAGTCAAATACGATTTTCATTTGACTTTGAAATGATGGCAATATGCGGTGGCTTTGGCAGAGAGAGTAGAGAGAGAGAGGTTCCATTGGCCCATTGTTTCCGGGTTCTATTATTGCAAGGGGGAGGGGGCGGAAATCCCCCTTTAGGCAGACCTAGGCAGACCTAAGGACTGTTCTATTCAATGCCAGGAGCATTATGACACGCCCTTTTAGGCAGACCGGAACCTGGTGACATTAGGTGCCCATAGAAACCTATTATGTTGGCATATCTCTATATACTTAAAGAATCTCTGGCTTTGGTTAACGGTGATTGGCAACCTTGATTCAGAAGCTACAATCCAGAGCTACATACAGTATTCCAAATGACCTGATTTCACCAGTGTCCAATTTGGGTTTTTGGACTCCGTCACGGCATCAACCCAAGTAGATGATCTGTAATTCGCTAATAATAAGATGTTTACATATACTGTATAAGCTATGGATATTTTTGAAAACACATTGTTTTTTACCTCTGGTTTACAGTTTTAGAATGTGCATGTCCCCCCAAAAAATATCTTGTTTAGTGTGCGAAAATGCACCTGTCACCATGGAGGTTTTATTTTTATCCAATTGTCGTGTTTATACGTTTAAAATATCCACATTTAAAAACATCTGCATGCGCGTGACCAGCTCCTAAGGGCCCAGGGGTGCATTTCTCAAAACCATAGTTGCTTACTTCCTGAGCTACTTTGTTATTTTCAATGCAATTTTCCATTGGTACTGTAGCTACCCAAGTTGCTAACTGGCTAAGAACTACGCTTTCGAGAAACGCACACCTGCACTACACTGCACTGCACTGCTCACCTTCCTGGCCAGGTCCTGAAGCTGGGAGAGGTTGGTGGCCTTGGAGTGCTTGAGGAGGTTGACCTCCTGCTGCTTGTCCTCCATGTCCTTCTCATAGCGCTCCATCCAGTACTCCAGCTTCTCCCCCAGCCTCTGCACAGCAGCACATATTACATTACTGCATTACATTACATTGCATTTGGCAGACGCTGTATAACTAAAGCTACTTACAAACGAAGACATAATCATAGCCAACATCACTAGAAGATACATAGTGCGCAGGAAATATACAGAATAACAAGTGCAGATGCAAAGAAGGGTTTGGCTTTTTTTTTAAGTAAAGAAGAGTACACACACACAGCACATCATCAGCACTGACTAACTTCATGGGATGAGAGAATGCACGTGGGTGAGAAGGGAACCTCAGCTTCTTCACCCATCCCTGCGTGCCACATCTCCACGGAGACCCAGGTTCGAGTCCAGTCTGGGTCATTTCCCAACCTCACCCCATCTCTTGCTCTCAAACATTTCCTGTCTTCTCTCTGCTGTTGGATTCAAACCTGGGTCCCCATGGGTGATGCGGGGTTTCCCCCAGCACTTTACAGTTAAGGCGGCCACCTTGACGAGAAACATCTACCACCTTGACTATATCTCCAGCAAAGATCAATACTTTGTATTGTGAATGTAAGTGGTTCGCATTTCTGAAGTTCCTATTCAAAGTAATTGTATTGCAATTCATTTTCAGAGATCAGACTTCACGTGAAACTGTTAAACATGGCCTTTCTCATGCTCCCTGACCTGGCTTAAACCTCACCACCTTGACTAACAAATGTTTAGCGGGAAACACTGGGTGATGTGCCCACATATATTAGCACAGTGTTCCATGTATCCCATAATAAATGTCATAATGTATTGTGTAGGAATCCTAAGGATGGTGGCCATAGTAGGTATTGCAACTATGCTGCTCATTGAAACTGTGCTGCTTATTGCCGATTTTATCTTTTCATGAATATTTACTAAATAATAAACTAATATTTACAGGTATGACTAAAGTACTGTACGTTTTGCAGCTAAAATATCTATTTCTGGAAATTCAAAATGGCGGACAAGGAGAAGATCCCCCTTTTCATATATAAGAAGTACAATTTTACAAGTCATAAAGAATACTTTCTTTTCACTTCGCTTTCACTTCACTTGACTTTCACACAATACTTAGTGGTGGTGGTATTCATAAGAAAAATCACATTTGTGAATGAGCAGCATGCATTCTGGAAAGAAAATGCTAAAAAAAAAACATTACAGTGCACCTTTAATGAAACAGAGGACCTCATACCCAATACATTCACTCCAAAAAGGCCTAAAGGTTCTAGCTTATAGTGTAGCCACCAGCCCCTTCCACTCACCATTACATTATACATTGCATTTGGCAGACGCTTTATAACCAAAGCGACTTACAAACGAGAACATGATCATAGCCAACATCACTAGCAGATACAAGTGCACAGGAAATATACAGAGCAACAAGTGCAGATGCAAAGAAGGGTTAGGGTTTTTTATTTTTTTTTAGAAGAGTTAAGTAGACTAAACACACACACTCTCACACACATCATGTCAAGAGTCTGGCCTGGGACTAGGGTAGCTCAAGCATCTGTAGCTGTAGCAGTTAGTCACGAAAGAGGAGAGTATCCACTCACCAACTGGTTGTCCTTCAGGAAGATCTCCATCTCCATGTGAACGCGCCTCTCCACCTCCATTTTGTCATTAAGCAGCTGTGAAGATAAGAATGGAGGGTCAACGTCCATTGTTCAGTGTCCAGTGTTCATGTATGTATATTTATACATGTATATTATGTATAACCTGTACAGTATACTGATGAACTTTGCATTAAAGAAAATTCAGGATTGCCCCACTTAATGGACATCCCATCACCTCTGCACCTTGAACGCTTTGCCATGTAAATACTGAGGCTACAAAAAATACAGCACTCAAAAAGTAAGTGAAAAAGTTATGAAAAAGCACAGAGAATCCTCTTTGAAAATAAGAGTTTGGAGTGATTGCTTTGACGACACGATCAACACACACACACACACACACACACACACACACACACACACACACACACACACACACACACACACACACACACACACACACACACACACATATACGCACACACTTTCAAAGATAATTTTCTTATCATGGTAACTTGTTGTGATAAACAATCAAGCTTTTGAATCTTGAATCACACACTCACTCTCCAACTGAGTCAGAACTGACCTTTATCTCATCCGTCACCTCCTTCTCCTTGTGTGTGACGAGCTTCTGCCCCTGGAAGACCAGCAGCTCAGCGCTGCTCTTCACGTACTTCCTCTCCAGACTGGTCTTGACCTTCATCTCCTGCAGCTGGTCCTTCAGATGGGCCGTCATCTCATCCAGCCTCTACACTCATTATGAGGGGTACCGTCACCATCACATATATGACATAGGAATTTTAGAAAACTTTAAGTTTGTTTTTTTTCTTTTAAAATTTTTCTTTAAAGATGTTTTATGGGCTTTTTGTAGCCAGGCTATGCCCGCCTAATGACGCAACAACTTCGGTGTTGCTAAATTAGTCAAGCCAAGAGCAATCCAAGTACGTTCTGAGCTCCGGAGGGCTGGGGAACTCCGCCCACTTTCTCGGGAACCAATCAACGTTGAGCAGCTCCAACGGCCCTTGGTCAGACCAGAATCTCGTTAAGAGATTTGAAAGTCAATGATAATCAGGCTAGGCTTTTTGTACCTTTATAATAAATAAATGATTTGAGATAGGTCAATTGAGAGAGGCAGGAAACGAGAGGGGAGAGAGAGACGGGGAAGGACCTCAGGAAATGGCTAAGGCACCGTAATGTTACAGATAACCGGGTCCTATTTAAAAAAGGCACATAGGTCCCCAAAAAAGGGGAATTGTGTTAGTGCCGCAAGTGGCGCCAACCCCTGTGTCGTGACCTTCTGTGAGTTACATGTTCAACGTTCTGATGTAACTGTTATGGGAATGTTTAGAAAAGGGGAAAAGTCTATGTGACAGTAAAAGATGGATTACTGGGAGCGTGGTGGCTCAATGAAGTCAATGGGCTAACACACCATAACTTAACATCAGGGACCCGGGTTCGATCCCAAGGAATTTCCCTGATCCTTCCTCCTAATATATTCATATTTTTAAAAAGTTGGTTACTGCCTGTACCATACCTGCAACTCTAGGGTCTTTTCTTTGCGGATGTCCAGGAGTTGCCTCTGCAATGCCTTGGTACGTCTGCGGCCTTCCTCCTCCCTGCAACACACAGACACTAGTCACCGCCATCTGTAGAGACCTTATGGCACATTCATATAACAAGCTGACATGACATCTCAATAGTCCTCAATTAGCTTCTACATGTAGCATTTCCTTTTATGTTCTTCATGAAAAGTGAAAAAGCTTGAACTCAAGATTGGTGAATTTTACAGCATATTATCTGAAGAAAGTTATAAACATGCCATTGCCAATTCTTAAATTTTCACCAATTCTGATTTATCAGTTAATGCCTATGTCAGCCAAACAATATTCTGGTATTGATAGTGCTGTATTGTGTAACCTTATGATGATATCCAATAGATGGGCCTTTTTCTTCTTCTCCTCATCCACAGCAAACAGTAAGGTTTCAAATGTGCGTTTCTCTTTCAGTTCTGCCAACACATCTGTGATGACCTGAACCAGAAACTGCCTATAATAAACAAATGATATGGATGAGAAAAAAAGGATATTTACAAATGTAAAGGTGCACTGTGTAATGTTCGTAGCGGTTTATTACCGGAATTCATGCTGCCCATTCACAAATGTTACCTTTTTCATGAATACTTAAGCACCACCATCAAATTCTAAGTATTCATTATGACTGGGAAAAAATGTATTTCATGAAAAGGGGATCTTCTCCATTGTCCACCATTTTGAATTTCCAGAAATAGACATGTTTAACTGCAAAACTCACTGTACTTTGGTCTTACTGGTTTAATAATATTTCATAAACCTCATGAAAAGATTGAATTTGGCTGTGGGCAGTGCGGTTTCAATGAGCTGCATAGTTGCAATTCTTACTCTGGCCACCATCCTACACAGTGCTCCTTTAAATTACATTTAAATCAAGCTCATACAGGTGATCATTATTGGCAATGTACAGGAAATGAGTAGGACTGTGGTCTTAATTATGCCATGGCCTACCTGTCCCTCTGCACTTTTGTGAGGTTGTCGGGTGAAAGTGGGTTGGTTTCTAATGTGCGGTTTAGCTCTTTGTGTGATTTGTGCAACTCCTGCACGGCGTCAATCACACAACCACTCTCACCCTGGTTGTGACGAAGTGTCCTCAAACTTTGTTCCGCCTCTTTGTTCTGTGAAATGACCTCACTAATGTCTGTTCCCACTACCTAATTGACACAAAAGCACAAGAAAAGCAAAGGGAAAATGCATGAACAAGCCACACAAACAATTGCAACCCACTAACATGAGTGCAGAATACAGTGGGGGCCTATATCAGGTTTGAAAATACTTTCAGAACAGTTTGTGTACTGATATACCATGTCAGCCTCTGGGCGGCCCTTGTAAGAGTCGGGCATGATGTTTCCCAGAACGGCAAGCTGGTCTGCACAGTCTTGGAGCACTGTGCACACTCTGATCAGTTGTGCCCCTGAAATCTGCACCGGCATCCTTCTGTTTAGCTGCATACAATGGATGTCATGCAAAACCATGGTTAGTAATTCAACATAGGCTACCAGTAACCTTCATCATCATCATCATCATCATCATCATCTCTAGGCCTAAGCTTATATACACGGAATTTTGTTGCTAATCTTTCATTATTTTATGCTGATCCAGATTCATCAATATCCATTAATTAATTAATTTTCATCCCAGTTTCATTAAAGACTAAGCCTACAATGCAGCTGTTGTTTAGTTGCACATTGTCAGTGCATGGCATGTGAGTTCAGAATCTTGCTGGTTTATTTCTCGATGTAGTTCTCATAGCTTGCTCAGAGTTTAAGAATGAAATGTGAGTATTAAATGAACACAAAGGATAGCTGCATGCATATATCACATAACAATGTTTTTGAAGTTGTTTGCTGTAAACAGAATCTCAAGCCTCACCTGTCAGCTGAAGAGGACCAAAGTTGTCAGCGGTTACTATGGCAGCACATTTCAATCGAGAATAAAAATAAATGAAATTGATCAAATTAAAACCATCCGAGGACTAAAATTAATTAATATGTGTTGTTTTACATCAGGTCAAATCTGTTGTGTGTTTTTATCGAAGAAAAATCACCAAAATTAGTTTACCGAAATGCAATTTCAGTCAGGCGCCACTTTGGCCACCATCTAGATAATTTCCCAGCATTCCGTTCGAACTTCCTTTTCCTCCATTTTTTCGTACAGTGCAGGTACGTTCGAAAGATATGGATAAACTAAAGTTCGTTTTTTTAGCCTTATTTACAGTTGTTGTGCACAATAATTATATAATCTTGTGCAGAACTCCTCGCGGTTTCTCGATATATTCTTTGGTATCCAGGTGTGCAATGGATGCCAAAGATTTAATGTGGATGCTGTTGTGGCTAGTAGGAACCAGAGTTCCCTTGCTTGGCGCTGACGAAATAAAGAATGAACCAAAAATGTGGACAATTTGACAGGATAGAAACATTGTAAACCACGAATCACTGCCTCGTTTGTTTCCTCATCTTCTACTTATTCCCAGCCGCTCGGAAAATGGATAGAATGCTAATAGTTCATCGCTAAACATGTTGTGATAGCCGCTGCTATACAGCTAGCTAACCCAAAGCATTGGCGAGGTTTGCATATGATGCTTTTGGGTGTAGAGTCTTATTTATATAAACAAGTTGTTTGTCTCACAGATCTGGACATTCCTCGTGACGTGTTATTTGCGGTTTTGTTTCTGCATCTTTCATGTGTTCGTGTCATTCATAAGTGTCTTGTTTGTGTTTTGTAGGTATAGGTAGCCTGGACTAAAGTCTCACAATGCCGGCTGGAAGGTAAGTAGAGGCCATTCTTTAAGTTAAACTCGTACGGTGAGAGGGAAGCACCCCACATGTTGTGTTTGTAAGTGCTTTGAGCATGCCGTTGTTAAGTCTCACATAACACGTGGGGTGTGTGGGCATGGTTATGCGACTCTGATGGTCGCCAGACAAGTCATTTATGTACATATGAAGTTGTTGAATGTGTATGCTTGTGTCCTCTTGAATCTAGACTCTGGAGCAAGGCCATCTTCACTGGCTACAAGCGTGGCCTGAGGAACCAGCGCGAACACACAGCCCTTCTGAAGGTAGAGGGAGTCTACACCAGGGATGAGGTTGACTTCTACCTGGGCAAGCGTTGCGCTTACGTCTACAAGGCCAAGAAGTGAGTCTTCCCTCTTCACAGTGGTCCGTTTGTTGTGGTCATGAACTATGTTTTTTGTATGAATTAGTGCATATTTGTTGGCCGTGTTGTAAATGTATTGTGTATACCATCTAGTTTTTATCTGCTTTGCTTTTTCATGCCACCTTAAATTCAGTGCATCCCAAGCACAATGTAACCACCTCAGGCCGTAGTTGTTTACATCTGCCCTGTGGGGATATGTTTTGTTTTTTGTTTGGTGCATGCCTAGTTGACTTGCTGGTCTGAAACTTAGTCAGGCTGATGCCTACAGCTTCCACCCCATTGTCTGGCGATATGTTAGAGGGGTATAATATTTTCACTTTAGCTATGGGTATGTTTGAAATGCCAGCTGTCCGTTGTCCATGACTGCATGATATTGTACTTAAGCTGCGAGTATGTGCTCTGATTACTACACTGCATGGGCAAGAAGATCAGACTTGCATCACTGGTAATGTGATCTTTGGATCTGTCCAAAATTGGAATTGTGCTAACATCTGGGCATAATCAGAAAGTGTAGTGTATCAGAGCATTGTTGTTTGCCTGTGGGTGAATGTGTCCCTACAGTCTTGGCATGGAGTGATGGAACCCGTTTGTGACTGCGTTCCAACTGTCTGTTTCAGCACCACAAAGACGCCCGGTGGCAAGCCCAACAAGACGAGGGTCATCTGGGGCAAGGTCACCCGCGCACACGGCAACAGCGGCATGGTGCGTGCCAAGTTCAGGAGCAACCTGCCCGCAAAGGCAATCGGACACAGAATTCGCGTGGTGAGTACCGAGGGACCAGCTGCTCCCATTTCCCCATTCCACTGAGGTAGAGGATTCGTGTCAAATTAGTACTTACCATCCTGTCCTATTACCTGTGGCTTCATCATGCAAGGCAAGACGTCATTAATGATCAATGTTTTATTTGGCATCTCGCTAAAGCACAATTTCAAAGGTAATTTTCACTAACATCTGGATGTTGAATGGGACAAAGCCCCCCCCTGGGTGTTTTTTGTCTATACTGATAGCGGGTAAACTTTCCTGTTTCTCCACAGTGACGTTACTGAGGCAAGAGGCCTCAAGCAAAAGTAAAGGGCAGGAGGTTTGAGTAGGACTCGGACACCTTGAAAGTTGATCGATGAACAAGAGGCTAGACTAAGAAACCCTGAAGGGCCTTCAAATGGGGATTTGACAAATACTTAAATTAAACCAACCACTGAAGGTGTTGAATGGCCTTTTTCATGTGATTATGTTAGACCCCTTTGAACGCTCAACATTTCAATGCATTAAAAGCAGATCAACGTTTCCGTCTGGTGGTTTAGATATAGATGTTGCTTGTGAACTTAGTCGTTGTGGTTTGACATTGTTTTCAATATCTTGAAAACCAGTCAAATATCTTGGTAGTGTCCTGTGGCAATGAGTTGGGTTTTGGGTTGACATGTTGTACATCTAGTTGTTTGTGCATCCCTGCTTCAGTTTCAAGCACAGCATCTGTAGAATATAAGCACTTCGTGCAATTTTCAGGAAAGCCATTAGCCAAACAGACCTGGCTGGGGTTGGTATGAGATGGGTTTGCATGGACCTTAATGCCCTTCCTTTAATTGATTTAAAGGCCTTAACTGAATAATGTCTCGCATCAATGAGTCCTGAAAAGACCAAGTAGGCCTGAAGGCTGGTTAGAATTTCATTGTGTTTGCTTTGGCCTTTAAAAAGATGGATTCATGGGTAGATTTTATAATGCAGGGAGTCCAACTACATTGGAGCCTAGTTTGTTTCTCGGCAATCAAATATGTAGTCCTCATAGCAGCTTTGAATGGTAGGTTACAAAGAAACTCAGCTGGACCTCTGCACAAAGTTAAGTCTTAAGTGGACTGGGAAAGAACATTACTTGAATGGCATGTCGGCGGAGGTAGACGTTTGAACATTGTGTGCTGGTCTTCTCTTCATTGCTTTTAGTAGCACTGAGTGGGTGTTGTGCGCTTGGTCTAGCACAACACAATGATGCAAGCTGTTGCAGTGAACAAGATGGATGGTGGTATTGAGACTTGTTCAGTACGGTTATTATGAGCCAGGCCTCCTGTGGAAGATGAATGCTAGTGATGTACGTCACACGGCTGATCTTGAACACTGAGTCAGGACATCTTATCCCTAGACTCCATTGGGATGCTGTCATGGTTGCACCCAATTGCTGGAATGATGTCTGAAATTATCCAATTTGTAATGACACTAGTGTTCGTGTGTTCTGAGATTGCTTGTCTGTGCTATGGTCAAGTGTTTCGTGATGATGCAACAAGTGTAAACACTTGTTGTGTCAGATGTTCACTGTGAAGAGGGATGGTGTCACATCAGAACATTAATTCGCGCACACGGCTCACTCAAACACGTGTTCTAGTCTTTCCCAAATGCTTGAAAGTTTTACCCCCACTGCGTACTAATATTTGAATGTGAACATGAACATGTGGATGTGACAGTTGTTTGGTACCCTCTGCTGTGCTGTAGATTCTGGGTCTGAATTTTGCTGAATACTTTTTGTTGAGTATTTCAGACATGCTCTCTGAACATTACTGACTCAAGCGTGCTGCCTTTGGAGTAGGAAGGTTGGTGGCCTGTGGTTTAGACCAAAATGCCCACTCAAGATGTAACGGTATACAAGAATTGATGAGAAAGGGTTAGTTTGACACCAGGCTTCTTTTTGTAGTAGTGTCATCATTTTTGTAGCACTTTAAGTAGCAGTGCTAAAGCTTCCTGCAGAAAGGGTTCCATTTCTCCAGTTATCATGTAGACTGGATACAGACATGGTGCATTTTTGTACATTTGCATCTATCGGAATTTTTTTTGTGTGTGCGTTGTCTTTTAGCCAGAACACTCTTTGTGTGTAAATGCTACAGGTGGTTTTTAATTGCCGATAATAATCTATTATCTGGAACTCATTGTCTGGAGTCCAGCTATGCTCATTTTGATCCACACCTCACAAGAATTGCCTTGCCACCAGATTGACACTTAAAATACAAACGCTGCAGTCAGATCAATGCAACTTGAGTCAATCCTCGATTGTAGTTTTGCCACCATTACTTAAGTCTTATTGACATCTCCAGTGAGGGCAGTGGGGCATCTGCCGTGCATCCCTCCCTGCCTGTAGTCCCATAACTGGGTCACTGAAAATGGCCTGTGCACTCACTAACTTGCAGTCTTTTCTCTCTGCTTTTGTCTTTCAGATGCTCTACCCATCCCGCGTCTAATGTGCTGTTGTTGTGTACATACAATAAACAAAGTCTGGTTGAAATGTTCTCTACTGCCTCTTCATTTTCTTCCTGTGGTGCTGCTGCTGAGAGTGGGGAGCCTCAAGGACTTCGGCACAGTGTGGTCACAAGAAATATGAACATAATCTGATGGCCACAGAGGATTCTGGTGTAGATCAAAACAAAGATATTGTGAATCTTTGTGATGTTGTGACTTTTTTTTATTATTATTAATGTTGGAACCATAGTAGCAAAGGTTTTTCCCACTAAAAATGCAGATGGATAAAGATGAAATTTTTTAAAACTTGAGTTTGACATTCACTTCATATACTACTCAATGCCAAGGTTACCAGCTTGCACGTCTAAGCTTCTAAGATGTTTTTACCAAACCATGTAAAACATGTTAATACTGAAGGCATCCGATCTACACGTAGATTGGTACCAGTGTTACATGAAATACTTGGTTGCCCTTGATGGGAAGAATTAAATACTATGTGAGATCCATTTGGTCTTGAGTGGTGGGATCTTTCAAGGGTCTACCTCAACTCTGTCAAGCAGGGCACAGGCCACTAATTGTTGATTCAACTTGAACGAAGGGTGATTTGGCCATTCAAAAACGTTTTCTTCCACATGTAAAAGTTAACCAAAGGGTGTGTGCAGGAAGAGTTGTGTGTGGGGTGTTCTTGACTTGAGCTGTATTAGGACGTGGGGCACAATAACCCAAAATAACCCCTGAGCACTCTGCAGTCATCATGACGCAGAATGGATACCTCCGCACATCCTTTAGTTTGGAGGAAAAAAAGCTAGACGCGACTTGCACCTTTGCGGCGAAGAATGATGAACCAAAGCTAGTGGAAAAATACTGCACCCGTGGTCGGATGAGAGGCTGCAGTCTGCCTTCGTCAGTCGCCTCCGCGCTACGGGAACGTCACATCATATTCCCACAACTACTGCCCTCCTTGTAACAGTATCCTCAGTAAGCAATGTGCCAGTTCACTTAACAAAGGGAACAGCTGGGACATTGAACTTGAAAGCAATTTAAAAAAAAACCAACGGGACATGTATCTGAAACCATGTCAAGGTGGGAAATGTAGAAACCCTGATGGCGTTTAGAAATCTGTTATATTTTTTGGCGTATTTATTGAAGTCCATAAAGAAGAGGCTTTCACATTTAACTAATTCAACGCAGTTCAAAAAAGGAGCGCATGTAGATTGGTGCTGAACGCGTATGAGACGGTCCTATGTTTGCTGCGGTGTTGCGTATGTTTTGGAACGCCATTGGGTATTGTAGTTCGTATGCTGGGGATTTAGGGGCATAAGCAGTGGGTAGTCGAGAACGAGAACTACATTTCCCTGTTCACTTGGGCTTTGAGTCCCTCAAAGGACTGCTTTATAAAGAAGTTGTTTTTCCTCAGTGCTCGTTCTGGATCTGTTGGATGAACAGTCAAAGACACAGGTAACTGTTGCTACGGAAAATGGTTTTAGTTAACCTTTAGAAATGAATGTAAACTTGCGTTTTAGTTAGGCACGTCTTAACGCAAATCGTCAGCTGTCAGGTAAGAATGGGGGAATGTCATTTTGTAGGCCTATTTTATGCTAGAAATCCTAGTCATGAACCATTGCTGAGTGCCTCCTGTGTCAGACATCAAAATCACATTGTTCACTTGGTTATAGTAATTTGCATGGCGCAGAACCAACTGTAATCTTCATATCTCTAACTGTGATAAAATGTTATTTTGCATAACAGACAGGCTTGGGTGGTCTACTGTAATCAGTGTTTAATGCTGCTTTGGGGTTCATCGTTTGGGAACAACCTTACAATGTACAAGCTGATGTTTTCCTCCAATGCGAGGTTTCTGATAAAGTGCTTACTGTCCTACTGCTTCATGTGCCCCTCGTGGTGTAGCCCATTTGTCATATGAGCTGGTTGTCTTCTTCATATCGCTTTTTCGTATTGTTATAGAATGATTATTGACGGACTTGCTGTCCCTCGTAATCCGAGGCTGATTTTGAAATTGCCTAGCGTAGACGATCGACGGGTGATAGCCTATTATAGACACGATTTTTAAACGTTATGCACGTGAACACCCCATGTGCAATTGTCGAAGTTAACTGTAAACCTATAGCATACTGTGATGGGTTTTCTTTTTACCCATGTAGAGTAGCCGAAGGGATTGTTGTTGCTGTACTCACATTCACCACCAGCTGCGAAAGGATGGAGAACACAACACCGTCCTAAACAATAGTGCTATTTTGATTGGTCCTTGTCACATTGTTGTGGATGGTTAGCGCCTTTCTTATACTCCATGACTCCAGTTAGTTCAAAATGCATTTTATTGTTCAGAAGAAGCGACTTGCTCTTCCTTGCTGAACAATAAATACGCTGGTCTGGAGTTCCTCTTAGGCTGCTTCCTATTGCAAAATATTGGTGAGGTTTATGGGGTTTTCTTGTCTTTCCTGTCTGTGATAGATGAAGTGAGATTTGGGCCCCTATGAACCCCTCCCCCTCCTCAAAAAAAGAAAAGAAAAACCATAAGCGTGCCTGACATGTTTTACTTGTAGATCATTCTTCAAAAAAAAAAAAAATACAGTATTCAAATTTGATTCAGGGCTGACCCAAACATTGTATTCTGGTTTTGGGCCTCCCAAACCTTTTACTCTGGTTTTGGGTAAAAGGTACTTTTACCTCACAGAAACATTTTATACTGCTGTAACTGTATGCAAGAGGTGACCCTTGTTAACTTTTGTCAGGCTTAATTAAATGCGGTCCTATCAGAACCTTGTCTGGGGGGGACACATCAAGCAAAATGTTAGTGGGCCGGCTTGGGGTTTTTGGCGGCTTGTCTGATTTGATGACAACTGTTCTAGTTGACGTATTGTCCCCTGAAAACAACCCAGCCAGTGTTGTCCCACGATGCTGCTCAGTTTGTAAAAACGCCTACTGGCTTTTCTGTTTGACGCTGACAGTGAGAAAAAAAACAACAATTCTGATCGCAACGACGCCAGTCAGTGCTCCCATGTTGGTGAAAAAAGATGAAAGAACATGATTTGGGAAAGGACTACCTGGCAGCCGGCCCTGCATACCGGGCTGTACCGTCCAGAGAGACCTTACCTGGCTCAGAAATAGACCCATATCAACTCTCCAAGGTCCAGGTGAGTCTATGTTCACAGCCTATATATTCAGCAATCATAGTCATACTCATAACCATATTCATACTGTGACAAAAACCATGTGATTCGTACTCCACACAGTTCCATTTACATTTCTATCCCATAATAATTATTTGAGTATGATTAGGGTTATTGCTTTTGCTGTTTTATCAATGTTGCTGTTGCTTGAGTTATTACTCCGTCCTTATTTAGTCATCTTGTCAAATTGCTAAAAACTCAGCTGTAGGCCACACACATATCTTGTGGCATCATGCAATCCATCCATAATGTCTATAACTTATAGTGCGTGGCGGGCATTGCTTTTGTCATAACGATGTGTGTGTGTCCATTCTTGTGTAGTAGCGTGTGTGTGCAGTAGGCCTACTTTAAGCACAGGCTCAGCAACAGTAGCACCCCAATGCTTTGGGTGCGGGCCACACACACTACTGGGCCTACCACCCTCCTCACGTGCCTGGCTTAATGGGTTACAGACTTAATGCAGCTGAGATCTCGTTTGGCCCAATGAGTTGTGCCTACCACCACCATGGGCTGGCTTATTTAGGCTCTGAGAGTATTTGATGGTGTGTGTGTGTGCGTGTGTCTCTCTCTGTGTGTGTGTGTGTGTGTGTGTGTGTGTGTGTGTGTGTGTGTGTGTGTGTGTGTGTGTGTGTGTGTGTGTGTGTGTGTGTGTGTGTGTGTGTAGGGGTGGAGTAGGGGGTTGCTTGTAGGGCAACGGGGATAATGAAGTTTGGGCTTTTCGCTGAGTCAGAGGGCCGTCCTTCACTGCGCCCCTCTCACGCTGTACTTAATTCCTCTCGCTCCAGGCGGCCAGATGTGAATGACTCATGTAAAAACTGCCTGCTTTCACTCTCATCTGCCATGTGACATATAGAGGGAACAGCTGTATTTTTTTTCATGGCAGAGTTGCTGAGATCAGAGTCTATTGTTATAGTCTGTAAGTTAAGTCTGTGAGTTATGTGTATGTTATAACCTTAGTGCCCAAACTGTAATGACAATGTCTTAATCTGTTTCTTAAGAATCTCAGCCAATGCCATAGCAACTTTGTTATGATAATAGTAATGGTAATATTTCGGTTTATATAGCGCCTTTCAAAACACCCAAGGTCGTGCAGGAATGTGTGCGTGACTTGTGTGTGTGTGCACGCGTCAGTACGTGAGTATGTGTGTGCGTGCATGTAAGAAGTGAATGTGCTTGCGGAACTATCATGTAGGATGTAGTGTAGCTTTTCTCACTTTTTTTCTATGGGATCGCTTGTGAGCCCATCTGCATGAAAGGGCTACAAGACAAATGCATTGGGGACAACGCGAGGGTGAAGAGAAGTGGATTGTTTGCAACATTTGGATCCACGTGCGTGTGGCAGTTAGACCCAAAGACCCCTCTCTCTCTCTCGGTGTATTGTGCGTTAGTATGGGACCATACGCTTGTCCCAAGCGCTGCAGGCTGGCGGCCACACATGCGGGTGACAGCTAGCCTATTGGACACGGCTCTCCAAAATGAAACACAATGGGGCAGCAGGTGTTGTTTTGTGTTTACACACAGAGTGGCCTGCTCTGTTTGGTATTCCTTTTTGTTATTCCTGTTCTGTCACTCCTGTAGCTCCCTCTCTTTCTGTCTCTCTCTCTCTCTCTCTCTCTGTCTCTCTCTCTGTCTTTCCCTCTATCACACTCTCTTACATGCTTATCTATCTATCTATCTATCTATCTATCTATCTATCTATCTATCTATCTATCTATCTATCTATCTATCTATCTATCTATCTATCTATCTATCTATCTATCTATCTATCTATCTATCCATCTATCTATCTATCTACGTATCTATCTACATATCTATCTATGTATCTATCTAATAGTATTTTAACAGTGCAAAAATGTCTGTCTGTCTGTCTATGTCATAGTATTTTGTAAATGCCAGAAGGCCCACACCTATCTGTCTGTCTGTCTGTCTGTCTGTCTGTCTATCTCATAGTATTTTGTCAGTGCAGGAAGGCCAACACCTATCTATCCCACTCTCCTCTCCATTGTTCCCTCTGCTGGGCTGTTGTCCTATTTGTTCTGTCCTCCATCCCATTGCATTTTCCTCTGCTTCCTTTACTCTTGCCTCTTCCTCCTCACAATTCATTTAGAGATCCCTCCTGCAACCTCCCGTCATCGGATTGGCTGCTCACCCACAGACCCCCCCTGCATGCGGCCGTGGCCAGGCTCGAATTGCTTATGTAAGCTTAAGCCCCTCCCCCTTCCCCAGCCCCACCATCAGTCAGAGCCAATGGGGCGGCTCGGCTTCCGGTGATGCGCTAAACATTCAGAGCCTGTTAGTGGTTGGCCGGGCTTGAATGGCTGTGCGAGCTCAGTGTTTGTGCAACGTGAGCGCACCAGAGGAACGTGAAGCTTGGAACACGCCGTGTGGAGAGGGGAGGGGGAGAGAGGAGGAGGGGAGTGGAGGATGAGGAGGGGGCTGCCTGGATGGCACGTGCCAAGGAGCACTGCAGAGATGCAGAGAGATGTAGAGAGACGGGG
>NC_085864.1:35756020-35781020 GCF_034702125.1 Engraulis encrasicolus | reverse complement strand
CAAACACAATATTTTCAGTGGAGAAATGGAAGTAGACCAGTAAAATCCCATAACCTTGATGTGCTGAAACACAACCACGTGAGTATCACCTGCACATGCATGCAAGCACGTTATTCTTCCATCGATGTACTGAAGTAATGTAAAGAAGTCTCCACCACGGCTCTGGATTCTGGATCTCATTAGTATATAGGGAAGCGTGCGGTGCATTTGGTTAGGTAAGTCTTGGACCGCAGTCAGACCTCAGCAACTCGTGATCTGCATGTCCAGACAAGAATACAAGAATAGCTGCGTTGTGTGGGCAAATGAGCGCACATGTGTGTGTGTGTGTGTGTGTGTGTGTGTGTGTGTGTGTGTGTGTGTGTGTGTGTGTGTGTGTGTGTGTGTGTGTGTGTGTGTGTGTGTGTGTGTGTGTGTGTGCGCGTGTGTGTGCGCGTGAGAGAGAGATAGAGAGAGAGACTGAGAGAGATAGAGAGGGGGACTGAAAGAAGGCTGTGGAAGGGGGGCATGCTGACTTGAGTATCTGGCAGAATGAGGAATTGAGAAGGAGACCACACACTCAGTACTTGTGTGTGTCTGTGTGTGCATCTGAAACTTGTATGTGTGTGCATCTGAAACTTGGGTGTGTGCGTTTGTGTGTGTGTAACCGAGGCTGTGTTTGTGTACTTTCCCCGCACGAGTGGCTGCACGGGACTAGTAGTGGCCCCTTAGCTGGCTCCCCTTTGGGCATGTGGAGAGGGGAGGAGAGGAGAGTGGAAGAGAGGAGAGAAGAGGAGAGGAGAGGAGGGGGGAGAGGGGATGGGAGGAGAGGAGAGAAGGGTGGAAAGAAAAGGAGAGCAGAGGGGGGAGAGGGGATGGGAGGAGAGGAGAAAAGAGTGGAAAGAAAAGCAGAGAAGAGGGGATGAGAGGAGTAGGGGGGAGGAGAGGAGTGGGGGGAGGCTCTTATGCCCCGTGTACATCGGGAGCGACCAACGCGAATGAAGCGACGGAAGTCATTCATTCTCTATGGAGGGTGCGCGACCAGTGCTACCGGAGCGAATTCGCCAGGGGCGAAGCTTCTTGAGCGACCAGGGCGACTTTTGACGATTAAACTCAAGCTAATCTTAAGCGAATTCGCTATGACGCTGTTCGGCGAAAACCAATCGGAACGTTCATATCGAGGAATGTCCCAGGCTGTCAAGACAGAGCCGTTATGTGATTAGCTGAATCAAACATGTCAGTGCAGCGTCCAGAGCGAATAAAACGAATTCATGGCGAAACTTCTTCAACTACCCCAGCTACCCGGTCGCGTTGGTAGCGCTTGATGTACACGGGGCATTAGCGTCTCCCTGTCACATGCCCATAATGTAGTGTCACACGTTTGCCCTCTGTGGGGTCTTTTCCCCTTCTCTAACACTCCTTCATCGCCCTCTCTCAGCAGAAACACAAACAGTGACCAAAATCACACCTCTACAACACGAACGGCCTCTCATCTCTGAAATGGACCTGGAATGTGTGTGAGGGTTCAGATTTAATGGATTCCACATTCTGTTTCAGATGAGAAAGAAATACCTCTGGAAATGAGTTGAAAAATATGTCGTCAGCAACGATGTATTTTTTGCCTGGGATCCTGTTTGTAATTCTCCCTCTGTTGTGAAAATGAAACCATAAATGAGTGTTGCCTGTCTCCTGATGTCCTGTTTAAACTCTCTCTGTCTCTGTCTCTGTCTCTGTCTCTCTCTCTCTCTCTCTCTCTCTCTCTCTCTGTCTCTGTCTCTGTCTCTGTCTCTGTCTCTCTCTCTCTCTCTCTCTCTCTCTCTCTCTCTCTCTCTCTCTCTCTCTCTCTCTCATTTGGTGTGTGTAGGGGGGTGGAGTGTTGTGTGAGGTTGGAGTGAATGGAGAGCTGAGTATGAATATATAGGGGGTTTAATATTGTGTAGTGGCTGTATTGTGATAATGTATGATGGGCAAATGGTGTTAAATAAAGACATTTTAAATCTCTCTCTCTCTCTCTCTCTCTCTCTCACTCTCTCTCTCTCTCTCTCCCTCCCTCCCTCCTCCAGGATGCCCTGGAGACTGCAGCACGTGCGGAGGGGGGGTTGCCCCTGGAGAGGGCCGTGTCCCCCCACTCTAAGGAGATGGAGGAGGAGGGTGGTCGCAGCAAGTACCACCACAGCGTCAGCATGCTCAAGCCTTTCCGCTCCACCAGCAAGTGAGTCCCTCCGCCGCACACAAGGACACTGCAGGGAGATTTGTCATTTGTCATGACTTTGTCATCATCACGTGTACTGTATAAGAGAGTAAAAAAAAGGGGTCTTTTTCAAATTTATTTGATAGGACAGTGTGAGAGGTGGACAGGAAGCGAATTGGGAGAGAGATGGGGAGGGGCTGGCAAAGGACCTGAGCCGGGAATCGAACCCGGGTCAGCCGCATGGCAGGCGAGTGTCCTACCTGTTGGCCACGGCAGGGCTGAGAGAGAGTAGTCTTGACACTGAAACATATTTTATTACTGTTTTAACAACGTCAACCCTTCAATCTTCTTGTGGGATCTTGTAGGATGGAAACGTTGCCGTTGTTAAATTAATAACATATTTTTGGAGCATATACCCAGTCTGCAGAGCATTCTCTCACACTATCTAGCTCAATTGTCTGGCATCTGGGTTGTTTCTTTTGCAGAAGTGCGCTCTCCGAACTTTTAGAGGTTTTCACATGTATGTACATAGCGGGTGAAGTAAGAGATGCAGTGAAATTGCATCAGCTTTGCTCTGGAAGCATGCAGACACAGGCAGAAAGACATATGACTAGTTTAATCTGTATTCCAGTTTCTAGGTGTAATGTGCATCATTCTGGCTCTCATGTGATGCCATTATTGCTGTTTGTTCATTTTCAGTTTAATATTTTGAGTTTTTGAGTTAAATAATTTGAGTTAAAATATAGATAAAAACAGTCCCTCTGGCCCCTCACTTCCAGTAAGTGTTGGGTTTCCCCGGATGAGTAAACATAAAATAGTCAGTCAATAATCAATAGTTCTGTTCTTTCTGTCTTTCTTTCTGTTTTTGTTTGTTTGTTTCTTTCTTTCTTTCTTTCGTTCCACTGTTTAATTTTTTCCAT
Source organism: Engraulis encrasicolus (assembly GCF_034702125.1). Lineage (NCBI taxonomy): Eukaryota > Metazoa > Chordata > Actinopteri > Clupeiformes > Engraulidae > Engraulis > Engraulis encrasicolus. Next base: position 35,777,933 of record NC_085864.1, on the reverse strand, counting down.
GTCTTTCCCTGGTTGCTCTCTCTCTCTCTCTCTTTCTCTCTCTCTCCCTTTTTCTCTCTTTCTTTCTCTCTCTCTCTCTCTCTCTCTCTCTCTCTCTCTCTCTCTCTCTCTCTCTCTCTCCATCCCTCCATCCCTAAGGCATGAGCACCCGGTGGACAATGCGGGCCTCTTCTCCTTCATGACGTTTAATTGGCTGACTCCGATGGCCGTGCGCGCCCACAGACAGGGGCAGCTGCTGCTGCAGGACGTCTGGCCAGTCTCACAGTGGGAGAGCTGTGAGACCAACCGACACAGGTGAGGCCGTGTGTGTGTGTGTGTGTGTGTGTGTGTGTGTGTGTGTGTGTGTGTGTGTGTGTGTGTGTGTGTGTGTGTGTGTGTGTGTGTGTGTGTGTGTGTGTGTGTGTGTGTGTGTGTGATGCCAGTCTCACAGTGGGAGAGCTGTGAGACCAACCGACACAGGTGAGGCCGTGTGTGTGTTTGATTTGTGTGTCTGCGTTTTTGGGTCTGTGTGTGTGCGTCTGCGATAGAGTGTGTGCGTGTGTGCGTGTACTGGTAAATGCATCTGTGTGTGTGTTTCATTCTTTGCATACGAGTAGAGTTGTTCTGAGAGGGAATTGTCAAAATAGTCAAAGATTGAGACACAAGTGCTTTAATGTATTACCATCCAGATGGAGGGAGAGATATCCACATCCCACATCAGTAATGTGACCTGATGTGATGTGGGCTGCGATGATGATCTCTCGTCTGATCTAGAACGCGTCCATTAGGGACTGACTGACTGATGAGCTCATGCAGAATATAATTAGGCCAGACTGTGAATGACTGACATTCATTTCTGGTTGGCACTGGCAGCACACATTATTTTGTCCTGATTTTTTTGTGAGACAAGTGGGTGAATAGGGTTGCTTAGGGAATTCATGGAAATTCTACCTATAGTTGCCTCCAAGGTGCAATGGATGTGCTATAACTATGTGTTATAGGGCATGTCTGTTATTATTACTAATGTCATGGAAACGCTTTATTTACCCCAAAGGAAACTGAGTTACTGGTTGTTTCTGTGTGTGGGAAAATCTGTGTTGAATGAGTGGCTATGTGTGTGTTTGTAAGAAAAACAGCATACAGTCCCCTCCAAAGGTCTTGGAACAGCAAGCCAAATTTGATGAGAAATACAATCTTTAAAAGTCTAAACCCAGGCCAGAAAGTGGAGCAGTCATGCAGAAGTATCAGCAGAAGTGTCAAAAATCAACCTTATATTCAAAAACTAGTCAACTACAAACGCTATTCTATTCTATTCTATTCTTAATGAACAGATCGTCGTTGTACTGTTTTAAGACTCCTTTAAACATGTGGATCATGCTATGATAAATACCTCTCTGCCAATCGAAATAAAGACCTAAACTATGTACGTATATGTGTATATGTGTCTGCATGACTGTGTGTGTGCAGGCTGTCAGCCCTGTGGGAGGAGGAGTGTGTTGAGCACGGGGCCCAGGCGTCCCTGCAGAGGGTGGTGTGGGCCTTCTGTCGCACCCGGCTCCTGCTCTCCATAGTCTGCCTCATGGTCACGCAGCTGGCTGGCTTCAGCGGACCAGTAAGTCACCTCACAGCAGTCTCCCCCCTCTCTCTCTCTCTCTTTCTCTCTCTTTTCTCTCTCTCTCTTTTGTTCCCTCCTTCTCTCCTTCGCTCCCTCTCACTCACACTGACTCTTTATCAGGCAAAGTCTATGTCTCTCAGTCTCTTTGTGTCGTTTTACCTCAGTAGCTGAAAATAAGGGGTGGGTGTGTGCGTTTCTGCCCACCCATCCAAATCTGCCTCCCCTGCCCTGCCTCTCCTCCGTCACCTGTCGTCTCTGCTGTAGGTAAGTCTCTAATAGCGGGGCAGGGAGGAGTTGTGCCCCACTCTTCTTTTGCCTTCCCATAGCATGCATTGCAGCCAGCACTGCTTCATTTTGAAACTGTACACATAGGTAGATCTATAAGCCATTGCTGTTGTTTGTGATCTACGACATTTGCTATACTTTTTGCAAAGGCACTGCTGGCTAGTCTAATGTGGCTCTGTGAGGGCAACAGACTGAGTGGGAATGTGTCTCAGGTTGAGTATTGCTTGTGTTTTACCTTTCTTCTTATCAGGACCTTTTCAGTGCCTTGATGTTATTTAAGAGACCTGAATTGTTGATCAGTTAAGTTTGAACCTGACAACTTTGGTGCACTCTTTTTTTCTTCAGTTTTTTTTTCAATAGGATTTTCATGCAAACCCAGTACTAGAATGGGTTTTGAAGATGTTCTAGGTTCATTCTAGAGCCTTCCATTCAGGCAGTCAACTACAGACAGGCAGTATCCTTACAAAAATGGCCCCTTTTGTACACATATTTATGCACATTACCGGTAGTGCATATCGATACCAAACATAGGCCGACATGTATATGGAGTGTCTTGGTTCTGTTAACTGTGGAATAATGGTAGATTTGACCTGTTGCTCTGCTTCCCATGCATTGCTGAGGAACTAGCACTCTTAGCTATCGCCCCCTAGAGGCAGCTCTTGTAGAATTGCCATCACAGCAGTCATGCACTGTGCAGGGAGCACTCTACTAGTCCACCGTATCATGCTGTAAACTAAAGCATTTACATGTGGCCAGATGAAAGTCATATCATTTGCATGGGAGTAGTAACAGTTGCAAGTTTGAATCCCTGCAGGACAAGGCTTGCACTGTCAAGATTTTTTTTTTTTTTTTTTAAACTCAGAAAGCCTTACATGAACGGCCTTATCAAGCAGATTTCCTCCTTGCAGTCAACCTTTGTTTGTCTTTCCCTTTTTAAATCTCTTTTTTTTTTTCAATAGCTGCCATAACCGGTCCGCCCATTCTTTTTTTTATTCTTTTTTTTTTGGACTGGGTGGGAGTGCAATGGTCAGGTCAGGCCAGCCTTGCCTGTGTTGTGCAGGCGAGGGGTGTCAGGGCTAACCCAGCAAAAGCTTTTCTCCAAGGATGGCTTCTGTCACAGTCCCTCCCTGGGTTGAAGCAGGGAGTCTCCACTCTCCCTGGCTCCCCGCCCTCCCAACTCACCAACTCCGACTTAATTAAGACGTAAGACTTAATTACTCATTTCTTTTTTTTTTAAAAACATCTACTTTGGCTGCACCCCCCTCCTCCACAGTAATGCTGCAAATGGATTTTTTTGTTTTTATAATATTGTACGAACCACAGATGAACCTATAGCCTTACAAGTTCACACATGGATTAATAATGCATCTTTTTGTATTGCCTTGACTATAAACTATATAGTGATGTGGAAAAGGGGGGGAATGGGGGGGTGGGTATGTGGGCTTTGGCAGGGATCAAGAGTTCCCGGCTGGGCCCGGGTGAGAGACTTGTGACAGAGGCTGTTCTTTAGAATCCACAGGGCATCTGTTTTACCCCGCGGAAGGGCAATAGAACGCGAGATGGGCCCCAAAGCCTCCCAACAACGAAAAAAAATTGCCTGTGAGGTAAGGGCACGTTTTTTCAAGCAGGGCTGGATCAAGAGATATTCTGTTTTTTGTCTCTGTGTTGTTCTCTCCTACGCTGTCTCTCCCTCACTCTCCCCCTCTCTCTCTCTTCTTTCTCTCTCTGCCTCTCTGTGTTTACTTCTGTCAGTATCCTATATGTGATTTTCATGAAGTTTCTTTTTTGATGATAACTGTTGAGATGTGGAATAATGTAAAATAATGATGTCTGTCTTGTTTTTTTGTTCTTTGTATGATGTTGATGCTGTTTTTGCTCGTGCGCTTATGTCATCTCATTTTTAACACCCCATTCCATACGCCCAGCTGCCTGGGTTCAGTTGAGAGTTCTGAGTTCAAGTTTTGAGTGCAGACCTTTACGTTCCAAAGGAAATTGGACTTTTAAAGACTTACCAAAGAGCAAAACCAGTGCCTGGACTGATGTTCCTTTTTTCATAGTTTTATTTTATAAGTTTACGTTTGGTCGGCGGGCCGATAGAACTATCTGGCCTCTCGTAAAAACCCTGAGGATTTTTCTACCATGGACACTTGAATGGCAATGCTAAGTTTCTGTGCCTTGAGTAAAACGCTGGTGTTTGATTGGCCAGTGTGAACATGGCTGCACCTATCAGAGAGAAGCAGGGGAATTGGTTTGGCTTTTTTTTGCCCCCTCTCTCAGATGTGCTACTGAAATGGACAGAAAAATGAAATGACTTAAAATGTGATGTCACAAAGCATTCCAGTGGAAACACACACACACACACACACACACACACACACACACACACACACACACACACACACATACATACCTGGAAGGACGGTTTTGCAATTTCTGTCAAAAAGCCTCCAATGTTTTTTTCTTTTGCTTTGTATTTTCTTTTGAATTTGGTTGAATCATGACAACCCATATTATGTTCTTTCACTAATCATGTTTCTGGGATTGTGTAAAACTTTTGCCGTTTCAGGCCAACTCTTATTATTTAAAACCTCTTTTTTTCACAGTTGCTAATAATAAACTTCAACTGTTAAACCAAACCAAATGGGTTTTGCCGGGGTTTTCGTGTTTGTGTTAATGTGTCCTGGAGTGAAGTTAATGTACATCTGTTCAGGATGACTTGAAGATATTTCCATGTGTATGCATGTGTTTGTGTGTATGTGTGTGTGTGTTAGAGTATTTGTGTGGTTGCGTTTTTGAACAAAAGACATGTTCAGTTTCAGGCTGCTCTCTTGTTTTGAACTATCGGCCACGTAGTGGTTTGCCTTCTGTGTGTCCTTTTGCACTCTCTCTTTTCCCCCCTCTCTCTCTATCTCTCTCTCCATCCCTCCCTCTCTTTCCCTCGCTCTCCTCTCTGTCCCCTCTCTCTGTTCTCCTATAATCAAACTGCTGATGTCAATTTTCAGGTGTTAAATACAAAACCGCGTCCTCGTCCTCTCTGCCCCAACCCTGGTGTGACTGTAGGTATACTGTCTTTGCATCCATCTAAATGCAAAACAAAGACATAGGGGAAAAACAGGGAGGGCAAAAAAACACATTTTTTAAAGAAAAAGTCTTGTTGTGTGAAAGTGTGCAATGTCTCCTTTTGTCTCCCAAATGGCCGTGGTTGGCATTTTTCATTGTTTCTCTTGTTCTTTTCAAAGGACCTTAATAGACAGAAAGGGCCCCAAAAGGTAAATGTTGAGAGCACGTTGTGTGTATACCACCACCACGAGAACTTAGGTTTGCAATCCTCTACCCTCTGTAGACCATAACAGTTTCTCCCCAATGTCTCTAATGATTAGAACCACTCAGCATTCATTACCGAATGATGCTCTTGTAGTTTACACTTGATTTGCGTCTCTGTCTCCTCCTGTAAGTCAATGACTTTTGCAATGATGATTTTGTATTGGTGACAATGATTACGATGATGATGATGATGATGATGGTCATGACGAATAGTGACGATGATGATGATGTTCACAATGATGATGATGACACACAAAACACAACACGGTGATGTTGAGTGTTTTAAACAAACTCCGACCTCTGGCTGTGTTGTGAACGACATTTCTCCGTACCATCAGTCACACGTGTCGCCCTGTGTCCCCTGTCGTCTCCCCTTACTGCTCCCCCTTCCTACCCTCCTCCTTCTCTCTTTCTTTCTGTCGCCTCTCTCCCCTGCTCCCTCCATCCTCCTGTAACCCCGCAGGCCTTCGTGGTGAAGCGTCTGCTGGAGTACACCCAGCAGGATGTGCCGGACCTGCCCTACGGCCTGCTGCTGGTGCTGGGGCTGCTGGCCACCGAGCTGGTGCGCTCCTGGTCCCTGGCCCTCACCTGGGCCCTCAACTACCGCACGGGCGCACGCCTGCGCGGAGCCATCCTCACCATGGCCTTCGAGAAGATACTCAGGCTGAGGAGCTTCAGGGAGAAGACCATGGGGGAGGTGAGGGATGGATGGATGGATGGATGGATGGATGGATGGATGGATGGATGGATGGATGGATGGATGGATGGAGGCGTGGCTGAAGGGACGGAGGAGTGCATGGATGGAGGGAGCAATGGAGGGGCGGGGTGAATAGAGAAAGGGAGAGAAGTTACTGAGGCTAGAAGACCATGGGAGATGTTTGTGGGGGTGTGTGCATGGATAGAAAGATATAGGCAGGCAGTAACTGATGGTTGAGTGGGTGGGTGTGTGAAGGGAGGGAGTGGAGTGTGCCTGTGTGGTGTCATCCTCACCATGGCTTTCAAGAAGATACTCAGGCTGTGGAGCTTCAGGGAGAAAACCTTGGATAGATGGATGGATGGATGGATGGATGGATGGATGGATGGATGGATGGATGGATGGATGGATGGATGGATGGATGGATGGATTGTGAAAGAGAATGAGGGAGGAGTGAATACAGAGACTTCAGGGAGAAGACCATGGGAGGAGTGAGGGAGTGGTGGGTGATGGATGGCAGAATGATGGACTGAAGGTAAGAGGGAATAGTGGGTGAATGGATAGAGAGATAGATAGATGGATGCATGATGCATAATTGGTAGAGGGGACGGTGTAGGGATGAGTGTATTGTGAGAAGGAGGGGAGGATACATGGATAGACAGAAATCAAGAGCGAGTGATGGATGGATTAGTAGATGAAGGGAGGGAGGGAATGCATAAATGGGTGGAATGAAGAAGGGAGGGCAACAACAACTGTGTTGACTGTAGCAGAGCAAACTCTTGGAAAACCCCACCTTCAGTAATGTATCGCAATTTATCTATTGTGGCATTTTTGTAGTAAACTCTGGAAATACCATACTTTTGTCATTAATTACACACATTCTTTAGTGGCATTTCCACTGGGTGTGCCATGAGAAGAACAGGCGGTAGAAACATGTGATCTGGAAAGCACATTAAGGAAATCCCCACATTTGCCAATAGAACATCTGTTAAGTGCAATGCCTAATTTAAAACTCCATCTCTGTGTCTAACTGGAAAATTGTGACCCATACTAAGTGGGCTATTATCCTCAGTTGGGTCATTGTCACAGTGTCACAGGATGGAAGGGAAGGGCCGCTTCAGGATGACCTTTGAGGGTGTGTCGTCATAGCAAAGTTTCAGGAATGTTGGGAGGATGCTTTAGGCCACAGAACATTAAAGCATATTATACAAGGAAGGAAGTTCTGTTTTTCATTGTTGTAGAGTAGACCACATTCTTATCCTCAAACCCAGAACACCCACTGCCATCTTTTAGATGTTGATCTGGTAAATCAAATTTCAGATGGCTGATTATGCATAGCACAAATAACACACACAAGTGCATTGTGATTGTGATTTACAACAATTCATGTTTTAAAAAATATATATATATATTTATGTCCCCGTGGGCATGCAAGCCCGAATGTGGGGGGCTTAGCGCGCTGCGCCACAGCGCCCCCCCAATTATTCATGTTTTTAGTTCTGTACATTGTAGATGTTTGGAGAAAAGTGAGTTATGAGTACTATCACCACAACCCTATGTGAACAACCCAGATGGAAAGTCCCCTCTGTAAGTTAGTTATTTCAAGCAACTGAATTTCATTTTTACATTTTGCTTCTCATCCAAAGGACTTAGAAGAATCAGATTAGATGCATTGAATAATTAGATTCAGTACAGGCTAACAATGCTGTAATGCAGTAAAAACACTTGGCGAGCATGAAGGAAGTTCTTATACAGGGAATTCTAACGTTGTCTTGCTGTGTCCCCCAGCTGATCAACATGTGCTCGAATGACGGGCAGCGTATGTTCGAGGCGGCGGTGGTGGGCAGCCTGTTGGCGGGCGGCCCGCTGGTGGCAGTGCTGGGCATGGTCTACAACCTCTTCATCCTGGGCCCCACCTCACTACTCGGCTCGGCGGTCTTCATCCTCTTCTACCCTGCCATGGTGAGTGTGCGGGTGTACAGTAATTTATTGTAGCAGCGACAGTTGTGCGGATTTTTCTCCTTTTCGTTATTTGATCACGTTTTTAATCCAGCACCTGTTTCTTTGGATGTGTGCGCACTCCAAACGCTATTTACATATTTCCCACAGATGCTACACACACTGAGACCCGTAGTGTAACTTTGGCAAAGCTGGTCATGATCATACACCACCTCCTGAGGTGTAAACCACATGCTAGCTCAACCTACAATACCAGTGTTGTAAAAAATGTTCTCAACGATAGTTCAAATTCTGTACGCATGTACGGTATGTATTTTTGAATGAATGAAGGGGCAGCCATCATTCATAATGTTTAGGGAGGTGGTTTTATGATCAGAGGGTTGCAGGTCCACATCCCACCCTTACCCCTCCTTACACTTCCATCCATGGCTGAAAAGCCCTTGAGCAAGGCACCTAATGCCACATTGCTCCAGGGATTGTAACCCACACCCTGTAAAATAGAGGTAAGTCTCTTTGGATAAAAGCGCCAGTTAGTGTATTGTAATGTAATGTGATATAATGTAATGAATGTTGTGAGGAAGTGATGGCTTCTCTCTCCTTCTTTCAGATGTTCAGCTCCAGAATGACGGCCTTCTTCAGGAGGAAAGGCGTGTCCATCACAGACAGCCGCGTTCAGAAGATGAACGAGATCCTCAACTACATCAAGTTCATCAAGATGTACGCCTGGGTCAAGGCCTTCTCGCAGGCCGTACGCCGTACGTATTGAACGCTGCATTTTTTCCAGAACTGTCCAACAGAAATCATCCGTTTTGGCTTCTGTTATTTCTGATTTCTGTCCTGTGTATATGAGTTCTTTGGCTATTTTTGCTATTTAAAAAAAAATAATAATTTTAAATCACAGAAGTGAGCAAAAACCCCTTGGATTCACATTGTTGACAAAAATGTCATGTAAATGATATACAGTATCATATATATAACAGAACATATCAATGAGATAAGGGGAAATACAGACTGTTGAGGTAGATTACAAGCAGGAAGTCTGTGTTGACCAGTCTTTGTCTGTAACTGGAGGTGCTATTGTTGTCGCTCGTGTCAGGTATCCGTGAGGAGGAGCGTGGGATTCTGGAGAGGGCGGGCTACTTCCAGAGCATCACCGTGGGCGTGGCTCCCATCGTCGTGGTGATCGCCAGCGTGGCCACCTTCTCAACACACATGTTGCTAGGATACGACCTCAATGCTGCTCAGGTGCGCTACAAAAGCAGGAAGTGCATCACTGACTGACAGCAATGTGTGTGTGAGCGTGTGAGAATGAATGTGTACACTTCAATACACGGTCCCATAGTGTAGGGAAGTTTCACTGCGTCTACTTTGATCTTATTCAGTTGCAGTTAAAGTGAGCATGTTTAGTCTGTTAAGACATGGCCCCTTTTAGAAATTTGCTCTAACCAGAATGGTAATGACCAGGGCTCTAAATTAACACCAGCCAACCAGGCAAATGCTGGTAACATTTCAGTTTGACTGGTAGAAAAGACCAACTTACTAGCCACTAGCTAGTGAGATAAACGTACAGTATACAAGCCATTTTGGCTGGTGATGAAAAAAGTTAATTTATGGCCCTGGTAATGACCAAGGCATAATGTATTACTAAAGACTCCGTCATGTCGTAGTGGTGCAGTACTATGGTAGTTAAGTATTTTCATCGACTATGCCAGTGTTCCTCTGGCGTAACAGTGTGCATTATGAGGCTAAATGCAGAGCAGAAGGATAAGAGTGTTTAACTCTCTATCTCTGCATCTCTGTGGAATAAGATTATCTGATGTCTGTCTATTATGATGAGTGTTTAATATCTGTCTATCATGAGTGTCCAATATCTGTCTATCATAAGAGTGTCTAGTATCTGTCTTCATAAGAGTGTCTCTGTGTTTCAGGCATTCACTGTGGTGACAGTCTTCAATGCCATGACCTTTGCCCTGAAGGTCACGCCCTTCTCTGTGAAGTCGCTGTCCGAGGCAACGGTGGCCATGGAGAGGTTTAAGGTGAGACCAGTGACCTCTGCTTCTGCTCTTTACTGCTGATGGAAAAAACACTTACAGAACTGATGGTGTGTAGGAAGCTTATGGAAGTGATGACGGTGGGGTTTTTTTTCCGACAGGTATTTTTTCACTTTTGCAATGGTGAAGAGAGTTGGCTGTGGACACAGTCTGGCATACAGTAGAGCTGACGAGGCTCCTTTACTCACTGCAAAATGAATTTTGCCGCATAACACTTCGAGAGTATATAATGACCAATTGGAATATGTTGAATGTGACTCTCCAAGTCTTGAATTTATGTAGGCCTACCGGTAGCCTTTTCAATGATGATAACTTCAGACTTAGACTAAGAGTTCTTTATTGTCCATTAAACTTACATCAAATGACTCTCTTTGGTAGTGACATAAAGGCACACAAAGGCAAACACATATCACACTCAACATACCCAATAATGAATACATAGATATTGTGCCTCCCACCACCTTGATTAGCGGAAAATTCGGCAGGAACCACTGAACCCACTCCAACCTTCATGTCGCGCTCTATTTCCCCCTCGCGGCCCCTTTATCCCTGCTGTCAAATAGTTTCTGAGTGGGCAGGCTCTTGGTATGAGGTGGCTAGCACAGTGCTGTGCCATACTGGACATCAGTTGGCAGGACATCTGTGCGGGTCCAGCTAGTTTGCCCTGGGCACTGGTAATCCATGGGATCGGCCCAGTTAGGTGTACGTGTGTACATGGGGTTGTTGGTCTAACTGCGAAGGACATGAAAAATGTGCTGAATTCACATTCACAATTCACATTCAATGTGTGCGTGTGCGTGTGCGTGTGCGTGTGCGTGTGTGTGTGTGTGTGTGTGTGTGTGTGTGTATTAGAGGCTTAGGGAAGGGGGTGTGGGGGGTACTCACGAGACCTTTTTGAGTCTCTATTTGATCTCATCTGTCCTGACACAATACCTGGCAGTATCAACATCAGATGTCTTTGTCCCAGGCCTAGCCAAAGCTGTCATCGACCCTGACTGGAACTCACGCCACCTCGGAATGCCCCAAACAAAAGAGTTCTGAGCGTGTGGAATGAACCTGTAAGGGGTGTGACGGAGTGGTTTTGGGGCTCAGTGTGGTTTAGGTGTGGGGGGGTGATTAGTATTTAGGGATCAAGCTCTAGTTGGGGTGACGTGGGTAAGAGAGCGGGGTTGCCACGGCAGCATGTCGAGGATTCTGTGGGGCTTAAATGCCAAGCAGGAGATCAGGTGAAGATAATGCAGGTTGGGGAGAGACGGACGGGGGGATGGGAGGTGTCTTTTTGGGAGTTGTGCTGGTGTTAAGACTGGCTGGAGTGTGGGTGGGTGGGTGGCGGATGGGCCGTGCCGGGGCGGGGCGGGGTATTATGATAGACGGAAGCCTGCAGGCATGCAGGAATTATGTGTATGGGGAGGGAGGAGCAGGGGCCGGTCAAATCCCTTTGAAAGGTTTCAGAGTGAGTGAGCAGTGCAGGACGGCTGAACCTGATGAACCCAGCTGAACCCTTTGCCTTTGCTGTCCTGACTCACTGTGCAAAGCCTCAGTGTGTGTGTGTGTATGCGTGCATATGTGGGCACATGTGTGTGTGTGTGTGTTTGTGTTTGCTTGTGTGTGTGTTTGTGTTTGCTTGTGTGTGTGTTTGTGTTTGCTTGTGTGTGTGTGCGTGTGTGTGTGTGTGTGTGTGTGTGTGCGTGCGCGTGTGTGTGCGCGTTCGTGCATGCGTGCGTGTGTGTGTGTTTGTGTGCGTTTGCGTGTGTGTGTGTGTGTGTGTGTGTGTGTGTAAGACCATAAAGGCCACTGGGGGAGTGAGAGAGTAGTCGCACGCACACATGCACACACTCATTCATGCACACACGCACACACTCATACATATGTACGTCGGCCAAAATGAATATTTGATACCCTATCTCCTATTAGCTGCAGGCCCAGTCTCAGTGTCCTTTCATGCGGAGACATATACGACGGCCCGGCCAGAGTTTCCCACAAAGTAATTCTCATATCACTTGATATCCTCTGGAGAGTAAAAAAAAAAATGTAGTCCTGAATTACGATTTGGGTATATGCAACAATGAGGCTACGTCAGGGAAAAATTAAATTAGCAGTTTCTGACGCAAATGAAAATTTAGAGGGAATCTTAAAGGAATCTTGAGTTATGGGACAGTGAATGTGTCACATTGTGTTGCTTAACATCTGTCAGGGCTCATTCATACCCTGCAACTGTATTTCCGTCCATATTTTTTTCCATTTGTTAATGCCATTATACCTTCCGTCCATCTTAACCCATTTTAGCCTAAGCCCTTTTTGGGAAAAACTGCCCTTTCCCTATTAAAACCTAAATATCTCGGCCTCCGAAGCACATAAAAACATGAAATGAGTTGCATTTAAAAGCTAGAACCTTCATTTTGCACTAGAATGCGTTCAATAAAACAGCTCAAATCTCAAGAACCTGAATGCAGCGTATATGTCGCTCCAGGACACGATGGGTTAAACACTGGGATGTACTTTTCTACTTCTCCTGTCCCCTCTCCCCCAGAGCCTGCTGATGATGGCGGAGGTGGAGATGATCCGTGAGCGGCCCCAGAGCCCCCAGGCTGCGGTGGAGCTGTGTGGTGCCAGCCTGGCCTGGGACATGGTGGGCCACAGCGCCCAGCCCACCCCCCGCGGCACGCCCTGCGTGGCCCACAACAGGCGGGTGCAGCACCGGCTGAACAAGAAGAACCGTCAGCATCAGCACCAGCAGGAGCAGGAGCAGGAGCAGGAGGGGGGTACGGAGCAGCAGAGCAGGCAGCTGCTGGGTGATGGAGCGCCCCCTAGCCCCGAGCATCATCAGCAGCAGGAGAACCACCAGTCCATCCCAACCATCAGCCAGAGACTGCAGAGAACACTGCACTGCATCGACCTCACTGTGGAGAAGGTGTGTGTGTGTGTGTGTGACGATGGGGAAAAAGTGTGGGTGTGTGTGCGTGAGTGCGTGCGTGTGTGCACACAAGAGAGAGATGAGTCAGTTGCCATCTGTGAAGCGAACTAACACTAAACAGTGTTCCGAACGAATCACTCTTTTAATTGTGTGTTTTACTTCTGCAGGGAAAGCTGGTGGGCATATGTGGCAGTGTGGGCAGTGGGAAGACCTCCCTCATATCAGCCATACTGGGACAGGTGAGCACACTTATTAACCGTATGATCGAAATCAACATTTCACAACTTGAATAGAATAGAATATAGTAGTAGAATAGGAAATCAATTCTAGAATGTGGTATATAAGGGAGCAGAAACTGGCTAGCTATTCAAAATGATGTCTGCTTGTTAATATCTACATAGTGTTCACTGTACAGTTCTCATGTACATTTGATTTGAAAGAACCATTCCGGCATTATGCAGTCAAAAGCAGATTAGCAATTGGGAAGATATGGAAATGGCCATAAATTGGCCATCGGTTGGCCATAAAATGACAGATTGACTTTTCACCTTGAGGAAATTGCGCTATTGTCCAAGGCAGTCACTAGTGAGATCCCTTTGGCAGTGTGGAGAGGTGAGGAGACAGCCAGGCAAATTAAAATAGTTGGCCCAGATACGAGTGGGTCAGATGGGCAGGGCACATGGCCCAAGGCCCCCTGGCTCTGGCTCCAGCTCCAGCTCCGGCCAGTACAGTAAAGCATTAGCATAGCACAGGACATCATCCAAAACAGTTTTGCTTTGGGACATTCAGCATGCTGTCAATATCCTGTTGGTCAGAACAAGGTCAACAGACCTATGTAGCGTGCAAACACTCCAAAAATCAGACCAGTTACTGTCGGACAGAGAGTCACGTCATGTGCACACAACTAAAATATGTTTGTTCGTTTGTCTGATTTTACTAATGTAGCATCAGAACAGTTTGCCATTCTGTCTGTCTGACTTTCCAACGTTACATTACAAGACATTTGCGTTTGGTATTTCTTGTCCATCTTTGTAAGGGGCTGAATTATGTGTGTGTCTCTGTCCATCAGATGGTCCTGCTGGAGGGGACGGTGGCAGTATTCTGCCTGTCAGCCTTTCCGTTCAAGCTCTTGAACAGTTTTTTTCTGCAAAAGCTAGGTCTAGGTTCAAGAACTTCAGTTTCTTACAACGGAAATCTTTGGATGAATTCAAACAAATTAGTATTTTGCCCTGCCTGTCTGTCTTTGTAATCACCTCATAGAGCAGAGGTTCCCAACCTTTTCCAACTTGGGGCCCACTTTAAAGTTTTACATATGTTTTGGGGCCCACCTCTCACCTAATAAACAATAAAATGCAAATAAATCATCAACAGCACACACACAAACATTATTTTGATTTTTATAGCATGATTTCAAGGCCCACTTGTGATAGTGACGTGTATGTGTGTCCCTCAGATGACGCTGCTGGAGGGGACGGTGGCGGTGGATGGGGACTTTGCCTACGTGGCTCAGCAGGCCTGGATCCTCAACGCCACGCTGCGAGACAACATCCTGTTCGGCAAGGAGTACGAGGAGGAGAGGTGAGTCTGCCAGAGCATAGAGGCACTGTTGAGAGGCGCAGTAGCTGGAATTCCCTGTCGAAATGCAAAGTTTTTATTTTCCAGCTGTTGATTGTTATCAGACTCTGAATTAGAGTCATTCAGTAGATAGAGAGGTCCTTACCATCCTTACCAAAATGTTTCAACACAAAGCTGCCAAACACAGCCTGTCCTATTCACACGTAAGGTGGTGTTAGGGTCAATCATAATTGCTACCAGTCACAAGACAGATGCCCACTCCCATGTTTAGGTCAAGCCGGCAGGCAGGCAAGGCAAGGCATGCTGTCTTGCTGGTTGTGAAAGGCCAGTGACATGGCTGTCAGACAGCATAGATAGATAGATAGATAGATAGATAGATGGATGGATGGATGGATGGATGGATGGATAGATAGATAGATAGATAGATAGATAGATAGATAGATAGATAGATAGATAGATAGATGGATGGATGGATGGATGGATGGATGGATGGATGGATGGATGGATGGATGGATGGATGGATGGATGGATAGATAGATAGATAGATAGATAGATAGATAGATAGATAGATAGATAGATAGATAGATAGATAGATAGATAGATAGATAGATAGATAGATAGATATCTTTATTTAGATAGATTTTATTGTCCCCAAGGGGAAATTCGTTCTCACCACCATCAGTCTGCTGTTGGCAGGGAGGGCTGCTGAGTGTTTATGGGGGCCTGAGTAAGTAAGCATGCGAGAGGCACCAGGCTTGCTGAGTAGGGAGAGGACTCAGATGATGGGTGGTGTATGGGTGTACACAGTATGTGGTGTGTGTGTGTCTGTGGTGGGACGGGGTGGGGTGGGGTTGTCACAGTGCCATGGGGAATGTGGTGACCCAGATGGTGTGACTCGGCAGTACCGTATATGCAACATAAACATCGACTCAGCAGTCCTTGGTATTGCTTGCCACCAGCAAATGTGGGCACTGTAGGTCAAACCATGGCCATATGACGTAATGTAAAATAGGGTATTTTTGCTATATTGTATGTGCACACATTTCATATAAAGCTGTAGATCAGGTAATATTACTATAAAATGTTTATTATATACTGTTGTTAATTACACCATATTACAATGGTGTGAAAACACAAACCAATGTACACATGCAATATTATTGGTCACTTGATAGGGGTTATTGTCCATTGTGACTTTAGATAAACTATCAGGAACAGTGGTCAATCTCACAGTTTCAGATCAAGCTAGCAGTTCCTCCGCTGTTCTCAGCACAAGGCCTAATTGATGAGAGTGGAGGCAAAGCACATCCGAGAACAACAGGGGCAGGCCTAAAAGACAATTCACAATGAGTATAAAAGGACTGTTTGCTTTCGCCCAATTTCGTTTACAATGTTTTGTTTATTTTGTCTGTGTGGCATTCTGTAGCCAGTCCGCACCCTCCTAGTGATGCAACACCTTCAGCTCTGCTTCTAGTCAGGCCAGGAGTACAGTAATACAAATATCGTTTCTGAGCTTCAGAAACATTGGGAACTCCTCCCACTTTGTCGGGAAGCAAACAACCAGTAGCAAACGAAGGGAGGCGGGTCAACCATGCCGTTTGGGAAATGTTAGTTGTTATGCTCTTGGTCAGACCAAGTCTCGAGGTTTGAAAGTCGATGATAATCAGGCTAGGCGTTCTGAGCCTGGCAGCAGAACAAATTGGACATTGGGGCCATAATGTGGTTGAGACAGGCTTTTCTTTTTCACTTAAGTTGATTGTCCTTTTTATCCTGAATGTGACAAGGTCAGATTGATGTCCACCAGACTAAAATCAGCCTACCATAAATAATCACCCAGAAAAACATTTAGATGAGGCCGTCTTTCTCTGACTGGGTGGGAAGACAGTGAAACTCTTTGTTTTGGATGAAAGAAACCACACACTCTTTTCCTGATGTCAGGTTTATCAACCAACAACACTGAAGACTGGAAAATAGTGTTTGGTGTCATCTTGTCAGTGGCACCTCTAGAAAGAAGTCCTGTTGTTCGTTGGTTTTCCCTTTTTGAAATAGAGCTTTTTTGAGTGAATGCTGAGGCTGTGTCCTGTGTCTGTAATCATGGGTAGTACTAACCTGCACTACATTTCAGAGGTCCTGCACATTTTTTTCTGCTCTCTATCTGTTCTACATTATTTGTATACTGCTGTACTCTATACTACTGACCCCTTACTCTGCACTTGCTTGAATTGCCTCCTTGTAAGTCACTTTGGTCAAAAGCGTCTGCTAAATGTAATGTAATGTAATGTGTGTGTGTCCATTAGGTACCAGGCTGTGCTGGGTGCCTGCTGCCTGAGACCGGACCTGGCCATCTTGCCCAATGCTGACCTCACAGAGGTGAGAAATGAGATGCTCTGGTTAGGGTTGTGCCGATAGACGATATCATCGTCCATCGGCGATGGACAGCTGGCATCACGATGGACGGCAAACATCGTGATGCCAAGGAATCTTGTACTTGTGTATTTTTGAAGCCGCTGCTATAGTAATCATTACGGTACTTGACATCACATTACCGTAAAATCCGTAGTAGTAGCAGCGGTTTTCAAGACAAGTTGTGAACACAAGCCCCAAGCGGAGTGAATTATATAACTACGAAAAAACACAATGGAATTTTTTTAAAAAAACTTGTGAACTAAGCCCAACTATTGTTTGCTGCAGATGTATGTAAGTAGGCCTAAGTGATATCGTTCATTTATTTCTGTGACCTAAGTTGTTGACTACAAAGGGGACTCTTTACGCATTACCTAGCTGGCTCCTCCGGAGTAACATGACGATAAGCAACACGTTCGGCAATTGCGACAGTTTAACATTTCATGTTTAACGGTTCACCTCAAAATGTTTAATCGCTATTCGCGGTGGAGATGTCTTGTGAAGCAGCCACTCAAGAGTGTACACTTCTGATAAGCCCACTGTCAATAAGGTGAGCAAGCGGTTCCATGTCCGCCCACTCGTCTTCATGGCTTCACCGCCAGAACTACTTGTAGAACTATCCATTGATCAACTCCATTGATGAGGGGAAAAAAAGTCTCGATATGACCTAAAACAAAACATTCCGTATTCTAGTGCTAGGAATTGACAAAGTCGGGGCTAAAATCCATTGCAAAGCCTCTCGAGAGGGCACGCAATCACGCATGGGTTCTCATCTCTTTCCCATTTAGTTTTCTGGTGAGCGAGAGGGGCTAAAGTTATAGCCTAGTAGCCTGTGCAAAAACGCAGCGCATAGGTCGTCTTAAAGTTACACAGATAAATAACACACAGATGTAACAAATGTATTGACAAGTCTCCCAAAAACGCCACGCAATGAACTGATGGTAAAGTAGCAAGCACTGGGCTTGCAGGTGACACGGGAGGAGAGACGAGAAGGGCGAGGGGGAGGGGTCAGCGGGGGATCTCTGCATCTCAGCGACCATCTCACAAAGCAGCTGAGCAAGAACGCTGAGGAGGTTTAAAAAAAAAATCCCCCAGAATGTAATAATAATATTAATATATTTCACTTACTCTTAAATTAAATAGAATTAAATAATAACTTAGCTGAAGATGAATAATAAAAATAAATATAAAATATATCAATATTTTTATTATTATTATTCCACCCCCCCCCCGAGACGATGTCATCGTCCATCGCATCATCTCACTGTAAACATCGTCAGCTGTCAATTAGGGGGACATCGCCCAAGCCTAGCTCTGGTCTACTACAATTTCTACTTATCCACTGTGCCTATACATGTGAAAGGTTACTGATAATTGAGGATATTATAGTATTTAAGTGAAGTGAAACAATATGTTTCCCTTTCTTTGAGATTCAAAAGAACTAATTTGACTCTGAAGAGCAAATTCCATTTCCCAAGCTGGCGGACTGTGGGTTAAAATGGTCCATTTAGGCTAAATAGCGCCCTCTTTTGGCAACATCAATTTAATTGTGGTGGATTATGGTGGTGTGCTGTATGTGAATGACTAGAGCTATAATGAAAAATGTTTTGTTTTCATGGAAAAGCTGAAATAGGTATACATGTGGATGATAAAAAATCATATTGGGGCGAAAACATTTTCTTGTTATTCAAAACAGACAATCTTTTTTAACATCTTTTTTTAAGCCAGCTAGTGTAGAGCTCAGATCCCCTCTGTTGTATGTCATCCAAAGAAATGTAATTATAGGTTTCTAGTATGTGGTCATATGCTGCATGCCCACTCAACATGTCCTTGTATGTCCTTCAGTCCCTGATGCCTTCATTGTTTAAAATACTGTGTAGGATTAAGTTTAGTTTAAAAAAATAAATAAAAATTAGAGACCCCATCTGTTGGTCCTTTCACCCTTTGCTTTTGTTTGTAGATTGGTGAGCGTGGTGCCAACCTTTATATCATCACTGCGTTGCCGAAACCTTGAACCTTAGAAAAAAATCTTAATAAACATTATATTACATTACATAATAAACATTAAAGTTGGTTATTAAATCATTTTTCATATGTATGATCAGTAGTACTTCTTTATATTTTATAAATAATTTTATAATGAATAAAGAACGAATAAAGAAACAATTTAAAAATATAGTGGAGATACATGGAGATTTGCTGGACAACGACGATATTAGGATTACAACCAATCACATCTGCTGTCGCTTCCCCCCATTCGTCCCATGTCCCTTCCCAGATTGGCGAGCGCGGTGCCAACCTGAGCGGCGGGCAGAGGCAGCGTATCAGCCTGGCGCGTGCCCTCTACAGCGACCGTGCCATCTACGTCCTGGACGACCCGCTCAGCGCCCTGGACGCCCACGTGGGAAACCACATATTCAACAACGCCATTCGGAAACACCTGCGGCAGAAGACCGTCATCTTCGTCACACATCAGCTGCAGGTCAGCTATTGGCATGCTTGATGGCGTGGCCATCATGGTTTCAAGTTTCAAATTCAAGTTTATTTATTTAACAAAGGGACAGCATATATTTCCAGCATTTAAACAAATTGCTAAATATACAATATTGAAGCCATGAGGCTAATTTCCATCCATTGGTGTAGCTTATTTCTCTGCTTAGTAGCTGGTGGACTGTGACGAGGTTATCTTCACACTGAGACTTAAGATAAAACCTCACTAATACTGTTTATTATTACAAATACATTACATCGTTAAGGTATGAAATATACACGTATTGATAACTGATGTTTGTGTGTGTAGTACCTGGTGGACTGTGACGAGGTGATCTTCATGCGCGAGGGCAGCATTACGGAGCAGGGCAGCCACGAGGACCTGATGGGCCTCAATGGAGACTACGCAGCCATGTTCAACAACCTGCAGCTGGGGGAGGCCCCACTCATAGAGGTCAGAGGAGCTGTTATTATACTACTATTATTATTATTATTATCATTATTATCATTTTTATTATGATGCCACCCATGTTCAACAACTTGCCAGCCGTCGCTCGTAGAGGTAAGAGGAGTGGTTATTGTAATAGTATTATTATTGTTGTTGTTGTTGTTGGTATTGTTGGTATTGTTGTTGTTGTTTTTGTTATTATTACGATGCCATGTTCCACAGTTTGCTGCTTTGAGAGCCACTGCTCATAGAAGTCAGACTGGGGTGAGCAGTGTGCCATATTGTATAGTACTGTACAGTGGAGTTACAGTTATAGCATCAAGATTACAATATACAACCACACAACAATAATAATAACAGAATAATAGTACCATAATGGCTGTAATAATATCAAGAAAACAAATCCTCCACATTGACCTAATTTCCAGTAGACTGATTTATTTGTTTTCTGCTAGAATAGTGGAGATTGTCTTCTTAATGTACATATAAGAAATTAGTCTTTTTACATATAATTTCACCTTTATTTCTCATAAAGGAACCAGTGCCATTAATGAACATAGTATTATTTAAAAACAAAATGGAAATTCGCCCAATTATCCTTCTAGTCAAGGTGAGTTTCCAGACTGTGGAGGTTAATAAGTTCCGGATGGTGCTTGTTAAGTGTGTTCCAGCAGGGCCGCTGACAGCTTTGGCTGGGCCCAGGACAAAGACATCTAAAAGGGCCCGAAACCCAATACATACAACGTAATGAGGATCCAATTCTGGGACCCCACTCTCCCTGGGCCCAGGACAAGAGACCCCTTTGCCCCCTCCCTGTCAGCTTCCCTGTGTGCCAGTCTGGGCTTTAGAGAGTTATAAAGCCGTGCTGCCCTGCTCTGTTCTGTATTTTCCTGCTGTCTGCACTTCACTTCATACTCTGGGGATTTCACTAATTAGATCATCTTCCTGTCTGATGATCTCTGGGCTCGTGAGGATTCACTAGCTCAGCAAATGCCCGGATCAAATCCAGTATGTAGAACGAACATAGTTTTTTTTTAGTATCCAGTATGCCAGAATGAACATCTTTTTTTCCAGTATAATTACTGATTACTGAGGGAGGAAATTATCAGAGTGGTATAAACTCTATTTTTAAAGGTTTGAAATGTGTGAGGTGTGTGTTTTTTATTTTATTTTTTATGGTTAGAGTGGGTTTTTTAAGTTCTGTATGTGCTTTTGGTCTTGCAGATTCCTAATAAGAATTCAGGCAACTCCTTGAAGAAACCACCAGAAAAGCCAAAAGCTGGATCAGTCAAGAAGGACAAACCACCCAGCAAAGACAATGGTAGGTTGCAACAGTACACAAGTTACACCACCCAGCAAAAACAGTGGTAGGCAGCTACAGTCCATAAATTACTGTACACATTACTGTGCCATCACTGTTGGGCAAGTTACTTAAACAATGTAATACATTACTGATTTTATGTTACCGGTACTGTCTTTTCAAAGTAATCCATTACATGACAGTATTGCCATATTTAAAAGGAATGAGACAATAAGTTACTCTCACCAAAATCACTAAATATGGGTTTGGCAATTTACAGTGTACTGTAAATCAAGCTCGTCAGTCATGACTCTTTCACTCCCATCCAGGAGGTGTTTCGGCAGCATGCAGAATAAAAAGTGATAGGTTCAGGAATAGCTTTTTTCTGACCCACCACACTGAACACCATTAAAATCCAGGTTTCAGTAAAATGTATTGTAACTTAAGTGACTAGCATTGTAACTAGTATACGTATTATATTACCGTGATCAACCTTGCAGTTGCTTCGGTGTTCTCTCTGCAAAATCTATGACATACTTGATGTCCTCCGCGGGCTGATTAAGTCCAGGACACAGATGGAATTTTTATTCTACAACTCAACAAAAAATGTGGATGTTTTCAGAAGTGTCTGTTGTTTTAATAGATGCTGTCTGCTCTGTTGCCAACGAGGATCTAGTATTTTCACAGCGGTTACTGTAAATTATTTTGTTGTTCTCTTCATTTACATCTCTTTATTTTGGTTTGTTTTCTTTAATCTACTTTTATCCATTTAAGAGTATAATATGACCCGTTTGTACAAATTGTTTTAATAAAGTATCCTTAAAATTCATTCTCTGCAAAACTCTAATGATAAGAGTGCATTCACCAGTGGTTTCC
>NC_085864.1:35738520-35751020 GCF_034702125.1 Engraulis encrasicolus | reverse complement strand
ACAAATATACACTCACTAATGGGTCAACGTGGCTAGTAAATTTACCAGCCAAACTGATTTTTCACCATTATTTGGCCAGTCGGCTGGTGTTAATTTAGAGTCCTGGACACAGCATACACTGACACTGACATAACTCTACCTCCATTCCCATCTCCACTCCCATTACCCATTCCTCTCCTCTCCTCTTCTCCTTCTCTCTCCTCTCCTCCTTCTCTCTCCTCTCCTCTCCTCTCTCTCCTCTCCTCTCTTCTCCTCTCTTCTCCTCTCCTCTCCTCTCCTGCAGTGGACACGCGTCTGCCCTTCCAGTCGGAGATGTTCATCCAGAACGTGATCCTGGTCTTCTTCTGCCTGGGCGTGATCGGCAGCGTCTTCCCGATCTTCCTGGTGGCCGTGGGCCCGCTGGTGCTGCTCTTCATCGCCCTGCACATGGTGTCGCGCGTCTTCATACGTGAACTCAAGCGCCTCGACAACGTCACCCAGTCGCCGTTCCTGTCGCACGTCACCTCCAGCATCCAGGGACTGACGACGATACACGCCTACGGCAAGGGGAAAGAGTTCCTGCACAGGTATGGTTATGGGTAGGATTGTGTTACCTGTGTGCGTGTGTGTGTGTGTAAGTGTGTGTATGTTTTTGTCTTTGTATTTGCTCATTATTTATTGAACTCCAATGTCCACCACAAATGCGTTTCGGCCCTCAATGGTTTAATGAATAATTTCAGGATTAAGCTTGAGAGTGTGGTTATCTCCACTTCAAGTTGTTTTTTACTCACACCCAAAGTTGTTTCATGAATCTTGAAAGCTGAGCGTGCCTATCCCTTCTACACTGTGTTGGTATTTGGACATTGACTGACATTGTGAGGGCAGAAACATCATGGCAAGGTAGGATGGCATTGGGAAACGTGTATACCGGTATACACATGTTTAGGGCAGTGGTTCCCAACCTTTTTTGTCCTGCGTACCCCCTATGCAATTTTGTCACATGATGAGTACCCCCCTCACCCATGCTTTATATCTGTTCCTCTATCCCAATGTAACTACACTCCATACATTTGTTGTACATACATTTTTCCAAGTACCCCTGAGGTGTGCTCGCGTACCCCTAGTGGTACACGTACCCCTGGTTGGGAAACACTGATTTAGGGGATAAATAATGACTTACTTCCTTCACACTCATCCATGACCTAGGCACCGTTGAGGTTGCCTGGTGAACACCAGATCTCTCAAGTGAGGTACTCCGGGGAGTCCTGGGATTTCCCAGGCTACTGCTGAGGAGGGCACCTAGCCCACACTGCTCCCATGGACGCTATCCCACACTGCTCCCTGGGAGTGCCCCGGTGGGCAGCCGTGGCATAGTGGTAAGAGAGTTGGTCTTTCAATCTAGGGGTTGCAGGTTCGAATCCCCCTTGACCTCTCCCTACATCTCCATCCATGGCTGAAGTGCCCTTGAGCAAGGCACCTGACCCCACATTGCTGTAGGGACTGTAACCAATACCCTGAAACATAACAACTGTAAGCCGCTTTGAACAAATGAAAGCGTCAGCCAATTGCAATGTAATGTAATGTAATGGGAGGCTTTCTATATACCTCACTGTCATTCTGGACGACGGTGTCAGGACAATGTAATGCAATGTCATGTAATGTAACTTCAAGGGCATGGTGACAGTGACACTGATAATGCATCTACAGTGTCTTGACATATGACACCTATTGAGCCATATGCATTGCATGATGATCTTACATGCTCTGTGGCCAAGGGGATAAGAAGTCACCCCACCCGACTGGCTTTAAACCCACGGCCTCTGGAGTAGTTTAGGATGTCAGTCAGAGTACATGCATGTGCCTGTGTGTGAATGTGTGTGTGCCTGTGTGTGTGCCTGTGTGTGTGCCTGTGTGTGTGCCTGTGTGTATGTGACTGTGTGTATGTGACTGTGTGTGTGTGCCTGTGTGTGTATGACACAGCATTGCAGAGCCACCATGAGAGTTCAGTAAGAGGACTCCATAACTCAAAAGGGTTGAATATCGCTTTGAAAAACTATATCTTCAGGGTAGAGAAGAGTAGAGTCCCTTTATTAATACTGAAGAAAACGAAGGTGTATAGTCACAGCTTACACATAATACAAGTAATAAACATTGCACGACAAAGCAAGATAACATGTAATATTCATCGCAATACATACAAAAGCTTGAGAAGCTTTAGCTATAGACTGAGGCTGTAGGCCAATATCATCCATTTGCTCCAGCAAGTATATTCATGCATGGAGCTCTCAGTAGCTAAGCGACTACATGCAAATAATATCTCACTCTCCCCTTCGTCTCCACACCTCACCACCAACTCAACCACTCGTGAGTCATACTTTTGTTGAAGGTTTCCTCGTCAGTAGAAAGAAAAGATGAAGGGGAATGGAAGGAGAGCTGGGGGAGTTTCTCCTTTGTCTGCTCTGCTTCAGGTGTATATCAAGTTCCAGCCTCTCCCGTGAAGGCCCTGAGACTTCATAGCATTGTTATATGGAGGCTATAAATGCACTGCAATTGAATTAGATGGAGAACAATGTGGATTTTGCAAAGGTTGGTGTGGACTGGAGGCACCAGAGGATGAACGTGTGTCTGTGATGGTGCCACATTGCAAAGTGTGTGTTGTTATTTTTTCATGAGAAACCACCACTTTTTCTCATGACATTTGTGTAACATAATATTGTGTATCGTTTAGTCTCGTGAAGACAGTTGATATTACACCGTTTTTAATTAAAACCTTGAATGTATTCATTCATGATTACATCTTTATATCTTTTGAAGCACGTACAGTTGCATATTGTACAAATGTGTGGCATAGAATTGCTGTTATTTAACCATAAATTCAGTAAGCGAACATACATAAATGTGTAAATAAATGTAAATAATTACATTTATTATAGACCATTTCCCCATCGCTGGTCCACTTTCTGACTCAGGTACCAAGAACTAAATACAATGGAATAAAACGTAGATTATGGTGGATATTTCTCAAAGTGAAGTGTCCCAGACGAGTAACGCCCATTTGCGCCCGGTGTGTTCCATTATTAATTACACTTAGAGGTAGTTATTGGGTACTCTTGGTGAAATCTGTGAAAAATGGGCGTTACTCATCCTAGCAAGGCTAGAACACTTCACATTGAGAAATACCATATACATGGGTTCTAAATGTTTGTTTTAACCTGACTGTGCGAAACTAGCTGCACACAACTCAACCTCTGATTGTTGGAAACCGCTGTTGGTCAAAAAATGAGTGGTTGACTGCCAGTGTCTTGCCCCTCCTCACAACATCGTGTTTACAAACACTGCGAACCCATGTATATCACCCCATCTCCTCACTGCTGGCCCACTGTGTGTGTGTGCTTCAGGTACCAGGAGCTGTTGGACCAGAACCAGGCTCCGTTCTTCCTGTTCAGCTGTGCCATGCGCTGGCTGGCGGTGCGCCTGGACGTCATCAGCGTGGCCCTCATCAGCATCACCGCGCTCATGATCGTCGTCATGCACGGCAGCATCCCTCCCGCCTACGCCGGCCTCGCCATCTCCTACGCAGTGCAGGTGAGCAGCACGACGCCCCTGGATACTGTATGATAGGAAGTAAACGCACACATGCACACATGGGCAGTCATGGGTGAGTGGTTAGGGCGTCAGACTTGCATCCCAGAGGTTGCCGGTTCAAGTAGAGTAGAGTAATCAACCAGTGCTCTCCCCCATCCTCCTCAGTGCAGTGTGCAGTGTTCACTTGTGTGCTGTGGAGTGCTGTGTCACAATGACAATGGGAGTTGGAGTTTCCCAATGGGCTTTCACTTCTTTCACACGTAAGTACACACAGGGCTCTAAATTAACACCCGCCCACCGGGTGTTAGTGCCCACCCAGGCTGGTGAAAATTCAGTTTGGCTGGTAGAAGAAAAAACGTATTAGCCGCTTTGACTGGTAGTTAGTGTATGTTTGGCTAATTAGAGCTACACTAACATCTACCAGCCAAATTGGCAAGTGATGAAAAAAGTTCATTCATAGCCCTGCGTTACACATACAACATGGAAATGGCATTATTGCCTCAAAAGAATTCTCATTCTGTGTCTCAGGTCAATTTTGTAAAGGCATCACTAGTATGTGCAAAGTGCAAAACCCCATTGCAAATATGTTAGGAATTTCAAAATTCTGTTGTATTCATGACATATCGTCAGATCTAGTGATTGCATCTTGCCTTTCTCTGTTCTTCCAGCTGACAGGACTTTTCCAGTTCACCGTGCGGCTGGCCTCAGAGACAGAGGCTCGCTTCACCTCTGTGGAGAGAATACAGCATTACATCAAGGTACTGAATAGTCATCGCACCACACCACAGCCCAGAGGGCCATTTACACACACTTGACATTTGACCAAGCTGTAATGTTAGGAGATGTGAAAGAGATACTGTGTGTAGGGCTCTCTAACATTTCTGAAAACATGGGGAAGCGCTTACATCTACACAACTGCAGATAAGTCACATCCGCTATATTGTTATATCAAATTCCATCTCTCTCTCTCTCTCTCTCTCTCTCTCTCTCTCTCTCTCTCTCTCTCTCTCTCTCTCTCCCTCTCTCCCTCTCTCCCTCCTTCCACCCAGTCTTTATCTCTTGAGGCCCCTGCGCGGATCAAAAACAAGGCTCCCCCCGAGGACTGGCCTCAGGAAGGAGAGGTGGTGTTTGACGACACCGAGATGCGTTACCGCGACAACCTGCCGCTGGTCCTGAAGAAGGTCTCCTGCACCATCCGACCCAAGGAGAAGGTCGGCATCGTGGGCCGGACCGGATCCGGTGAGTCCAGCTACAATGAGGTTCCCATACATCTGCAGTATATTCACTGTTACGCCTGTATTCATTCAATAAAGGTCTGTGTTATGGGATATATCTCACTTTTGCCTTTCTAGCTATATTATATTGTGGTTGAATGAAAATTGTCTTTGTATTATGAATGTAACTTGGGTCCAAAAAAATTAGTTGTAGGCAACTGGACGTCTTTTTGTCTGGTTATGTCCAACCTCCTTTTCTGGTTATGTCCATCTCTGAGTAACATGACTTGCTCAAGTGACAGTCTTCACTGAGGAATTGGGAAATGTAATGTTATTTTGGTACTGACGCACAGGCAAATCCTCCCTGGGTGTGGTGCTGTTCCGGCTGGTGGAGCCGTGTGGTGGCGCTATCAAGATTGATGGAGTCAACATATGTGACATCGGCCTGGCCGACCTCCGCAGCAAGCTGTCAATCATCCCTCAAGAGCCGGTTCTGTTTAGCGGCACAGTTCGGTAGGAGAGCCCGTCTCATCATCTCTTTCTTTCCGTCTCC
The DNA here is from genome assembly GCF_034702125.1 of Engraulis encrasicolus. Taxonomy (NCBI): domain Eukaryota; kingdom Metazoa; phylum Chordata; class Actinopteri; order Clupeiformes; family Engraulidae; genus Engraulis; species Engraulis encrasicolus. The sequence goes on along the minus strand of NC_085864.1, from coordinate 35,745,689 downwards.
CGTCCAGTCTCCTCATCTCTGTCTTTCTTACTTTCTTTCATATGGTATTGCCTTTATTCTTTTCTTCCTTCACTCGTTTTGCCTTATCACTGCTTGTCTTTTTTCTGTTTTTTTCTGTCTTCAAACCCTTTGTTCAATCTGTCCATCCTTTCCTAGTTTCCTACCACTATTTGTGTAAATGATGCGCTTCCCTAATGAAGGTTTTCTTTCTGCTTCTGCTAGCTCTAACCTGGACCCCTTCGAACAGTACACTGAGGAGTCCATCTGGGACGCACTGGACAGGACACACATGAAGGAGTGTGTAAGTATGACTGATGATGCCATTATGTCATGTACTTTGACTTTAGATTGATTTTAAACATTTTTTTTTAAATATCTTTTTTTGGGGAGCGGCATCTCAATGGGCTAAGACACTACCATTACGCTGCTTTGCCAATCCTTCCCCTCTCTCTCTTCCACTCACTTCCTGTTACACGTTCTCACTGTAATTCCCTGCATAAAAGAATAAAAAGCCCAAAACGCGACAAAAATATGTCGTTTTGAGCAAGGGCATGACATGGACTATTACGCAAGACATTATGCACATAGACATACCGTACAACACATGCAAAAGAATATCCACATATTTTCATAATCATCGCTGCTTCCCATCCTGCAGGTGTCTCAGCTGCCTCTGAAGTTGCAGTCGGAGGTGGTGGAGAACGGGGAGAACTTCTCAGTAGGAGAGAGACAGCTGCTGTGTGTGGCCCGCGCACTCCTGAGGCAGTGCAAGGTGAGATAGGACATCACACACGCACACACACACACATACACACACACACACACACACACACACACACACACACACACACACACACACACACACACACACACACACAAACACAGCTTCCTCATCATCACGGTAAAAAAACATGCATCTTTTCCATCCACCTTCCATTTTTTCAACCTTTTCCTGGTTTATACTTCGTCCATGCTAGAGAGGTCACCAAGGTGCTTTTTCACCTGATCTTTATCTGTTTGTTCTGCAATGTTTTGTGGTCAACTGTGAAAAACAGAGGCCGAGAACCCCCCATCCTCTCAACCAGCACGGCCATTGACAGATGTAGTGCGTCTTTGTCTTAACCCGTTAAAATACGCCATTATAAATTAGCTGTTATCAGAATGGCTATGACCGAGACATAGTGCATTACTAAAGGCCCTCTGTTATGTTATAGTGGAGTAGTAATTAACCTTTTAATGACTATTACAGTGTGCCACTGGTGGCACGGCTTACATTATGCATTATGGAAATATTTTTTAACTTGATTGGCAGGGTGAAATTTCAATTTGAACAAGGTAGTCAGCTTGGATAGACTGATGTGGTCATGGAATTTGGTGCCACATAACAGTGAGGTTTGGGTGTAGCCAGGCTGACGCCTCTCCTCTGTCTCCTCCTTCTCCGCTCTGCTCTTCTAAGGTGCTGATCCTGGACGAGGCCACTGCTGCTATGGATACGGAGACGGACTCCCTGATCCAGGAGACCATCCGCTCGGCCTTCCAGGACTGCACCACCCTGACCATCGCACACCGCCTGCAGACCGTGCTCAACTGCGACCGCATCATGGTGCTCAACCAGGGACAGGTACAGTTGGGGGTATCACATGGATTCACACATGGGTTCAGGTGCTTCAACTCGTGGATTGTGTGAATATTTCTGAAGCGCAGATCCCATTGCAGCATATTACACACAGTAAATGCGTATGGTATGTACTTTTACTTGCGTATGTGTGAAGAATGCCAACTTGCAGAATACGGCGGTAGAATGTTAGTAAACCTTCCTAGTGCTAACCTATTGGTGTAGTCAAGCAGCTCAGTGGTATTGTGCTGTGCCTTCTATGTCAAACTGAAGCATTGACTGGTAGGTTGTAGGTTCGAGCCCCGAGTGGCAAACTAGGGTAGGACACATGACTGAAGTGGCTTATAATAGACACGACAAAAATGGACCCATAAGGGCAAAAAAAACAATTGCAATGTCAAAGCAAACCGTGTATAGCCCCTTGATTCTCTTTTGCACACAAATTTCACCTTTGGCTAAGGGCTTCCGCACACCGGCTATGACAAAGTGCTGAGCACTACTCAGATAAAATTCGATTCCATTGTTTTCAATAGAACCACGCACACTGGCGCCTATGTACGCGGACATTCGCCGATGTCGGATAGCAATTAGAGACAAGTTCTATTTTGTCGGCGGCGCCCAATGACTATCAATGCAATGTTTGTGTGAAATTGGGTTTGGGGGTCCGAATTCTGTCGGAAGCAAAAGTGCGCCGCACTTTGTCGGAGCCAGTGTGCGGCCAGCCTAAGCCCCGCCCTCTTGAGCTACAGTTGCTAGGTCGGACAGATAAACGTTCGATGCTGAGATATCAATGTGATTTATGCAGTGACTGCAAATCGCAGTAGTTATTCACTCCTAATTAATAAAAACAATACTCCATTCATAATATTGTGAATGCAAGTATTTAAAAAAGACCTTTCTCTTTCTCCCTGCCAGGTGGTGGAGTTTGATGAGCCCTCCAGGCTGATGGCCAATGAGAACTCTCGCTTCTGTGCCATGCTGGCCGCCGTGGAGAACAAGGTGTCCACTCGAGGCTAAGAGGCGACACAAGGGGAGATCAACTCAGCACTGCGCTCCTCTGATGATGACGGGAGAGAGAGAGAGAGGACTCCTCTGACCTCCTCTCCTGACCTCCGTAGCCAGCAGAGACCCCTGGCAAACCTCCCTTGCTCCTCCTCCTCCTCAACCTGCTCTTCAACATATACCCATGATGCACTGCTTTGACCCGCAGGTTTGGGGGAAGTTTGAGCTGGACAACTCCATGCGACGGGGTCCTGACTGAGCTACGACCCCGTGGGGCTTAGACACCTTTTCAGATCGTTGCTGTAATCTGGAAATGGTCAGGAAAAAAACAAATCACCATTACTGTAATAAATAAATAATAATAATGTTCTGAGTATTCCACGGGAAAAAGGAGGGTTTACACGTAGCTGTATTCATTCCACAAGGTCTGTTTTATATAGGATTATATCTCTATATATGCATATAAGAAATCTATATATTTAGGTGAACGGAGATTATGCACAGAGTTTATTTTGTAAAGGACTCTGTTTACGTGTGAAATCATAGTTACTGTCTACTGTGTGTGTGTGTTTCCTACCACTCTACCTTCCATTGTCTGCACAGTGTCTACTACCTGTTATAATCAACTCATCTTATGACTTGACAAATCCACGGGTCGTGTGTAATTATTTTCGTCGTCGTCGTCCTCTGTGTGACTTGAACCCTGAACCCCAGCAGTTTTTGGGTCCAGTGGAGGGGGGACTGGAGCTGAAGCCCTTAACTCTGTTGCGGGTCCTGGGGGGCCTTTGGGTTAGGGGCCCTTCAGCACAGACGGAGAAGCTTTTTGGCCATCTATAAATGGCCGATGATGACCAGGCTGGCACTAAATGGACTTGAACGCTCTCTCTAAGGGAGAGAGAGAGAGAGAGAGACAAAAGAAGACCAGACCACGCTGCTCAATCCCAGTGTCCTTTGCGTTTCATGCCGGGTGCATGAGCTCACCCTACCCCACCCCACCCCTCACCCCTCCCAAAGTGATGAGGCCTTGTACATGATCTTGCAGCCTGTTTTCTTTTCTTTTGTCTTTTATTCTTTGAGGGGGAAAGCGCTGTTGCTTCCCCTTTTCACAATGACGCTTTTTGTTTTTACTTTTATTTTATTTTATTTGAATTGAATGGTATATTGTTTCGCAGGTTTTGCTGTTGCCCTTGTCAAAGCCTTTTGCATCTTCACAGTGGCACCAGCTGCACCTGCACTGCTCCCTCTGTTGGTCAGGAAGCCTCTGACTGATATTTCTTTTCGTTTTATTTTTTACATACTACTTTTTTCCGTCTTGCTTAAAAAAAAATGTTACAAACGACGCCAGTCATGCACAATCTTGTTTTTTGTTTTTGTCTTTTTCCTTTTCTGGAGGCTGGATGTTTGGACTACTTTGCTCAGAGCAGACCAATTGTTGGTTGTTTCCACGTCTGTCATTGTCCTCTTTCCTGTCCCCGCTGTCTTACATTGTATGTTAAGATATGGCAAAATCAGGGGCTCTTTTTAAAAGACCCCTAACTGCAGAATGTCAGTCTGTTACGTGTGTCATTTCTATTGTGTGTGTGTTTTTTATATATAGCCTTAGCATGACTTCATCATCATTGCCTTGAGATGGATGTATGGATGGATGTATGGATGGATGGGGGATATTTGAAATGACAACGGACGGAGGAGAGAGGATTTCTTTAAACAAGAATAAAAAAAAAAACCAAGAAGTCAATAAAATTATTTTAGGTTTACACCTGTCTTTGTGTGCGTGTGTTTTGTTGTTGTCTGGGAGATTGAGGTATGTAGGGCAGAGGGAGAGAGAGAGGGAGCTGATGGGGATCGATCAGTAGGGCAATCTGAAACCAGAGGAACACCGCTGGTATCTTCTTTCATTCCTACTGTTCTCTGCTTGACCAGCACACCCATAAGCTGCACTCATGCAGAGAGAAACACACACACACACACACACACAATCTCACTTGCCCTAAAATGAAATGCTCGTCCTATCAATTCTTTATAGCTGCAGTCCTCTTAACACTACCATGCAAGAATGTTGGCTTTCTTCCTTACCCCACCCATGCAAATAATGCAGGACCATCCAACAGGCCTGACAATTGCTGAGTCATAGGTAATGTAAGTAGGCTACTTGGTATTTAGAGACGTAGTCATGGTATTAGTCATTAGATCACAGTGTAGGCCTAATCTGTCGGCTGTAACATTGTCTATCGATGAAGGGGACGCCTTGTGAAATTGTGTGCTGTTTAAAAGGGACCAATTTTATTTCTGATTGTGAAACAGGACACAATTCCCGCATATTGTCTGGCTGCTCGCAATTTGGACATGTATTCCTTCGAATGAACTGGCCCATTTGCTGTGGAGAACACCATGCATGATGACCTTTAAAATGACAGGGTGCGGTATGCAGAGGTTTACGCACGAAATGCAGGCGAACCGCGACACCTATCGATTGATTAGGTGTACTGCGCCGCCTTGAGGCACAGCTGGTCCTTAGCAACATAGGCTCCCTTCCGTAAGCAGACCTTCCCCGGCGCCGAGAACTCCTCCTCCCCCCTTCGCAATCAACACCTTCGCCACCGCCACCGAGCCAAGGACAGTCTCCGGGGCGACGGGGGAACAACCAAGAAAAAAAGGTTACACATTGTGTAACAAAGTTTCTACGGAGGACTTGTAAAGGGATATCCAATTCTACTGAACGTATCGCATTCCCACAGCGGATCCCTTTCCCCTTTACGCCTATGCTATCTTAGTGGCAAACTACTTGGCGCAACAGATTTAAAACCTAATAGGCTATAGGCTACTTTAAGTGACGTTAGTAGCATCGAGGATGTGCCTGTCGGCGAAGCCCACGTCTTTCGTCCTTGGAAGAATGCCAGTGTCGATGGGTCTTCGATCTGGCCTGGGGATCTTGATTAATAAGCAGCTGATGTGGTCTCTCCAAGGCTGTTGATGTTGAGTATTTTGAGGCGCTACCGAATTGGGACGAGAATCCCTCGGCTCGCCTCTGTAGCGCCCCCCTGTAGACCAAAAACTTTCCTCTCTCGAAGTGATTTCCTCCCCTGTTTTTACTTCCTGTTTTCTACGGGAGTCACTTAGCTCAGCGCCTTTCATTTCAACTTTTTTCTCTTTACGCGTGTCGCTACAAGAAGTTTCTCCTGGATTTTATAATATAATTTATCTCGTGATTTGGAGTCGTTCGATTGCGCGCTCTGGGCGCAGGCTACATTCTTTGGATTTTAAGAAGACATGCTAGGCACGAGTTTACGATCGGTCCCGATGGATTTCACATAGATGTTGTCTTGTTTGCTGGACTGTCCACTCAACTTATTAATGTTTTTGCCCGTTCTCGTGGTGTGCTCTCTTTACCCTCTTAGCTACCAGGCAAGTCGATTGCCACGGCTACTTCTCATGGGTATTAATGAGGATCGCACAACATAGCGTCGGCTACCATTGGTTATAACGACCCATTTTGTGATTAACTGTCGTCGACGAGATGTTTCGTTTATAAATTGATGTCTCTTTGAAGGTTACAATGGCTGAACTTCAGCGGCCGACGCTGTGCTGTTGTCGGAAAGTGCTGACGGTGCCCAGCAAGTCGTGTGAAGGCGGTCGGGCTCTGGGACAATGTCGCCTGGTGGACATAGCCTCGGCCTCCAACTTCCACAGCTTCAAACTCAGACACTTTCATCTCGACCTCCACCTCAACTTCGCCCTGAAGAGGATGACGGGGTGGCAGGTCCTGGAACTGGTGCCTATCCAGCCTGGCGTGCAAACGCTGGTTCTGGACACCCACCCGTCCCTACACATCCATTCCATAGACTGCAAGGTACCCGGTGCCGCTGGTTCCCCGGATATCTTCCTCTCGCTCACATACCGTGTGGACCCTTTCACGGACTACGGCTCCTCGCTCAATATTAGCCTACCGGCCACGGTCATCCGGCCACACCGGGCTCTCCAGATCACCATCCGCTACACCACGACAGACGGCCCTGCGGTAAGGTCACTTGGGTGGCAGCTGTGTTGTCGTTGACAAAGTGACATTGATGTTGGCTAATAATATCCATAATGGCATTCCTCGTCTGCTCACAACAGCGGACTTGGCTTACACATGAGCACCTGTATCACGGTGCCTTTTATGTCTAAATTTATCCTCGACCTCAACATGCTGGCGATGGCTAGCCAGCCGTAGTATCACTGTTATGATCTGACAACATAATTCCTAGTGTCTGCTTTGAGAGCGAGAGACAACTTGTGCCTCAGGGGCAAGAAATGCAACAGTATTGGCTTTCAGAAAAGATAGAGACTCGGGCTCTGCCTCTGATGTGGGATAGTCAGCTTTGTTTTCCTTCAGCCTCCCAAAGGCGATTTTCTGGTCTGTGGACTATTTCATGACGTGTTGTTGTTGACTCATCATGAGGTCAACACACACAGACCTCCTTCTTCCGTCTCCCGTGACAGAATTTGAGTGATGCTCCCTTTGAAGAGATAATTGAACCAACCCGGTGTCATTCACGCCATCCGATGCTAT
>NC_085864.1:35728520-35733520 GCF_034702125.1 Engraulis encrasicolus | reverse complement strand
ACCTTGAGGTAGTGCTAAATCAGTAGAGCAGTCATGGGTAAGTGGCTATGGCGTCTGACTTTTAGCCCAAAGGTTGCCTGTTCGACTCTTGACCCGCCAGGTTGGTGGGGGGAGTAATTAAGCAGTGCTCTCTCCCGTCCTCCTCCATAACTGAGGTACCCTGAGCATGGTACTGTCCCACCGCATTGCTACCTTTCGGGCGCCTTTGGGGGCTGCCCCCTTGTACGGGTGAGGCATAAATACAATTTCGTTGTGTGCAGTGTGCACTTGTGTTCTTTGAAGTGCTGTGTCACAATGACAATGGGAGTTGGAGAGTTAAATGATCCTAATAGAAGAGCCCAGAGTCCTCATTTTCTTAAAGGGACACTGTGTGAGATTTTTAGTTGTTTATTTCCAGAATTCATGCTGCCCATTCACTAATGTTAGCTTTTTCATGAATACTTACCACCACCATCAAATCCTAAGTATTCATTATGACTGGAAAAATTGCACTTTTCATACATGAAAAGGGGGATCTTCTCCGCCATTTTGAATTTCCAAAAATAGCCATTTTTAGCTGCAAAAATGACTGTACTAGAAAATATTTGGTTATTACTTACTAAACTTTCATGTAAAGATCAAATCTGGCAATAGGCAGCCCAGTTTCAATGAGCAGCATAGTTGCAGTACCTTTTTTGACCATTTCCTGCACAGAATCCCTTTAAATAAATGACATACAGGCCATCTTTTAGTAGGTTTACCACTTTCTGTAGGTTCACTTAGCCAGGTTTATCATTTAGCCGTGTTCTTGGATTACCACTCTTGTGTGCCTCTGAAACGGTTTCCAAGCTACTCTGAATGATGTTGATGCCGGTTCCCGCATCAGTTACACAAGGAATGAGTGCTTATGGATGAACAGTCCACATTCATACTGTGTTGCTCATTTTGCAGCACATCACCCAAATGAACCAGCTGATTTCTTTGTCATCACGAATTGCTTAGCGAATCCCAGGTTTAGGCCTGCTTGGTTGGCGACGGTTACAAACTTTTGTAAGTTCCTGAATGCTCTGATATTTGTCTCAAATGCATTAGTCGGTTCGAGATGGCGGGAACCAGCACGGCCATGGTACTCTTGTCAGCCTGAACAGCCAGGCAGGCAGGCAGGCAGGGAGGGTGAGAACAGGTGGTTCTCCGAATATGGTTCAAAGAGATGTCAGCTAGCATAGCTGTTAGCTACCCCTCCAGGTATCAAGGAAACGTGTTTTGCTCATAGCCATGTAACTGGAACAGCCAAGAGGAGAGGGCGACAACAGATGAGCCTCTGAAAATTGGTGGCAAAGGTTGTCGTTAGAAGGTCATAAACCTTGCTCTCGTCTTGAAATACATCACCGGTTTGGCTAACATCCTGGCCTTTAACTCGTCTGCTAGTATGCCTTCCTCGGAGTCCAGAGTTGATATGAGGCCACAGGGCCTCCACTCTAGACTGAGGGTTGGTGACTGGCAGAATGCAAGGTGTGAACAAGCCCACAGCTTGGGTGAGAGGCGTCGAAAGTCAAGACTCAAGCCCAGAGTGGCACCAAAACGTCTTCGAAAAAGCGACAGACACAGGGGCTCCAGTTCTGCACGGGACTGAGCAGGGTTGGTGACAGGCAGGTGTGAACAAGCTCGCAGCTTGGGTGATGGGCGTCGAAAGTCAAAACTCATGCCCAGAGCAGCACCAAACGTCTTAGAACAAGCGACAGACACAGGGGCTCCAGTTCTGGACGGGACTGAGCAAGGTAGATGACGGACAGGCAGAATGCAAGACATGAACAAGCGCACAGCTTGGGTGAGAGCCTAGGCGTCTCAAGTCAAGACTCAATCCCAGAGCGGCACCAAAAAGTCTGAGAAAAAAAGCGACAGACACACTCGGACAGAAACCAAGACGAGAAAGAGAGTGAAGCGAGAGTATGAGAATGAAGAAAGGGAGATGAGAGAGGATGATATTGAGGCGGTGGTGGAAAGAGTGGAGCGAGTATGTGATGGAGGAACAAGCCGATAGAGTGATGATGCCTGTCGTTTTTATTACAGTTTCAGACCTGTGCGGATTCAAAGTTTGCTCGGTCTGAGTCACTAAACGGAAGTGTGCAGACAGGCAGGCAGGCTGTAAAATGACATGTCATTAGTGTGTTTGTCTTGAAAAACACACCCACTCTTTCTCTTGGACTCTCTGTCTCGATCGCTCTCTTTCTCTATTTCCTTTTCTCGTCTTTCTACCTCTTCTCATTTCTCACCTCTCTTCTTCAAATGTTCCACTTTCTCTCTCTCTTCTCTCTCTCTTCTCTCTCTCTGTCTCTCTCTGTCTCTCTCTGTCTCTCTCTGTCTCTGTCTCTCTCTTTCTCTCTCTCTCTCTCTCTCTCTCTTTCTCTCTCTCTCTCTCTCTCTCTCTTATTCTTTCTGTCTCTCAATCTAGTTGATTTTCAATTCCTGAAGTTGTATTGACATGGCTGTGAAGCTTACAATTGTGCCAAGCGTTATGGAAGGTATATGACTTACATTTCTCACTAACTCTCTCAGAATTCAAGTTGATTTTCAGTTCTTGACGGTTTATGGTCATCATCACTATAAAAGTTACAATCGCATATTATAGCATTATGGGTGGTGTATAACCTTTCTCTTTCTCTTTCTCTCTCTCTCTCTCTCTCTCTCTCTCTCTCTCTCTCTCTCTCTCTCTCTCTCTCTCTCTCTCTCTCATTCTCTCTCTCACACACTCACTCACTCACTCTGTAACTCTCTCCTCTGTCTCTCTCTCTCTCTCTCACACTCTCACTCTGTTGCTCACTCCTGGCTCTGTCCCTGTCTCTCTCTGTCTCTCTCTCTGGCTCTCTCTCTGTCTCTGTCTCTCTGTCTCTGTCTCTGTCTCTCTCTGTCTCTGTCTCTGGCTCTCTCTCTGTCTCTGTCTCCCTCTCTCCCTCTCCCTCTGTCTCTCTCCCTCTCCCTCTGTCTCTCTCTCTCCCTCTCCCTCTCTCTCTCTCTCTCTCTCTCTCTCTCTCTCTCTCTCTCTCTCTCTATCTCCCCCCCCCCCCCCCCCTTGCCCCATGTTGTTTACATCAGGAGTCGGGTGTGGGCCGAGCCCTGCATCCTCCCGTGTGCGGTCAGCAAGCTGGGGGGCAGTGTGGAGCGCTGGTTGGCCGTGGCGGAGGGCCTCTTCGGCCCCTACGTCTGGGGAAGGTTGGTTGCTTCATTTCCATTTCATAACCGCCTCATAAACTTACACAGACACACACAGACACACACACACACACACACACACACACACACACACATACACAGAAGGGCACACCCATCATTGCGTAGTTACATAGTTGCTATTCACAATAATCCAGAGATTGTTGTCATGTTATGAAAACACCTACAGTACACATATCCATGCCCACATACAGGTTTTTTGTAAACTCACAAACAAATCCACACTTGATCATGTAAACAACCCTTCTTACTTCCTGATGTTAAAGGGACACTGTGTGAGATTTTAAGTTGTTTATTTCCATAATTCATGCTGCCCATTCACTAGTGTTACCTTTTTCATGAATACTTGTCACCACCATCAAATTCTAAGTATTCATTATGACTGGAAAAATTGCACTTTTCATTCATGAAAAGGGGGATCTTCTCCGTGGTTCGCCATTTTGAATTTCCAAAAATAGCCATTTTTAGCTGCAAAAATGATTCTACTTGGACCATACTAGAAAATATTTGTTTATAACTTAGTAAACTTTTGTGTAAAGATCAAATTTGGCAATAGGCAGCCCAGTTTCAATGAGCAGCATAGTTGCAGTACCTTTTTTGACCATTTCCTGCACAGTGTACCGTTAATGCACCTAGCCAGCCCTTGCAGTCTGTCTGGTACAAGCATGGCGGTCAGGGCTGCTGATAGCTTTGGCCGGGCCCTGGATAAAGTCATCTGAAAGTGCCCACCCCCCACCCCCACCCAATACATGACCCAATGCTGGACCAGGGACAACTGACCTCTTTGTCCCCGCCACCCCCAGTTAGCCGTCCCCATTTGCTGTTTGGGTTCGGTTGTTGTTGCGTTTGTGTCTATCTGTCCATGCATCTGCTGTCAGTTGGTGTGCTGTGCTGGAAAAAAGGAGCAAGATAAATAAACGACTCCGTGTTGTCATCACCGATCTAGAATCTGATTGGTCTGTTACTGCCGAGTGCACATGACAACAGGAGGAGCTCCCAGACCTATGACTTGAACACACACACACACACACACACACACACACACACACACACACACACACACACACACACACACACACACACACACACACACACACACACACACACACACACACACACACACACACACACACACACACACACCACCCCTGCCCTGCTCCATAGTAGCCTTCCCCTGATACGCATGCTGCTGTTTCCTGGAGCATGGCGGTGGACTGGGCTGGGCTGGGCTGGGCTGGGCTGGGTCGCGCGGCTTTGTCCTAGATTCCCTCTCACACACACACTGTCACATCTCCAGCCCTGCATTAAAGTGAACCAGTTAGCCATTCATCCATACAAAGAGAGACAGTGACAGAAACACACACACACACACACACACACACACTCTCTCTCTCTCTCTCTCACTATTTCTCTGTGTGTCTCACACGCACTCACACACACACTCAGAAATGCTCTCCCTCTCCCTCTCTCCCTCTCCCTCTCCCTCTCCCTCTCCCTCTCTCTCTCTCTCTCTCTCTCTCTCTCTCTCTCTCTCTCTCTCTCTCTCTCTCTCTCTCTCTCTCTCTCTCTCTCTCTCTCTCTCTCTCTCTCTCTCTCTCTCACACGCTCACTCTCAATCTCAATCTCTCTCTCTCTCTCTCTCTCTCTCTCTCTCTCTCTCTCTCTCTCTCTCTCTCTCTCTCTCTCTCTCTCTCTCTCACACACACACTTAAAAATCTCAGCGGGAAGCCGTTGCTGTTGTTGACAGCGGATGGCACACAGCTAGTTTGTTCGTATCCGTGTGTTGTGACACG
>NC_085864.1:35693520-35718520 GCF_034702125.1 Engraulis encrasicolus | reverse complement strand
GGTGTGTGTGTGTGTGTGTGTGTGTGTGTGTGTGTGTGTGTGTGTGTGTGTGTGTGTGTGTGTGTGTGTGTGTGTGTGTGTGTGTGTGTGTGTGTGTGTGTGTGTGTGTGTGTGTGTGTGTGTGTGTGTGTGTACAGGCTTGCTGGTGAGGGATGCACACACACTGGCTCAATACAGCAACACATTGGCTTAATACAGACCTCAGTGTATGGGTGGGATTCCTTCCCTGTTGCTGTGGAGGAACAAGGGCGTGCGTCCGTGCCTGCGTCCGTGCATGATTGTGTGCATTTGTGTGTTGCTTCGGGTTTGCATCCACATGCTTCGTGTCCACATCCACATGTCTGACTGTACTCTGGCTATCTCTCCCTGTGGCTGTTCTGGCATCCTCTCTTCCTCTGACTGCACTGGCAGTCTCTCTCTCTCTCTCTCTCTCTCTCTCTCTCTCTCTCTCTCTCTCTCTCTCTCTCTCTCTCTCTCTCTCGCTCTCTCTCTCGCTCTCTCGCTCGCTCGCTCTTGCTCCCTCTCTCTCTCTTACTGTACTTTGCTGAGGGACATAATGTAAAGAGATGACTCAGTTCTGTTATGGCCCGAGTTCCTGGGTAGGCGGGAACTACATCCGAAGCCAAACGGCAAACAATCCTGGCTAATCTTTCCTCTGAGTCCTTCAGGAATCTGGCATTGCTACACTGGGATCCGAGCAGACTGACTTTGGAGTTTAATTGGGAGTTGAACAGTCTTGTGTATTAATTGTTGCAGTTTTTGTCAAAGGTCAAATTACAACATAGTGTACAGTTTGTTGCACAGGGAAAAAAATAACAGTGTGTCTTAGCTTTCTTCCATCTTACGCTGACTTTTTGTTTTATGTCACTTTGTTGCATTTTTTGCCTCGATTTTCTCACACTGACCATAGTACGTTATGTGCTCTCTCTTTCTGTGTCTCTCTCTCTCTCTCTCTCTCTCTCTCTCTCTCTCTCTCTCTCAGGCGTGAACCCCAGTAGTCTGATGAATCTCTTCACCTATGAGAAGGGCTTCTGCTTCGTCTCCTACCTCTCGCAGCTCTGTGGAGACATCAAGCGATTTGACAGCTTCCTGAGAGTGAGTGTGCGAGCTGAGCGCAAACAAGGCTGTAAAAAAATAAAGTTTCCTTGAAGAGCCCTGAGGGTAGCAGGGCTAGGCAATGAGGTTTGGATGCGGGCCATTTTTTTTTTTCTAAAAAGGTCATCGTGGGTCAGGCAGGCCATGGTTTTCTACCGGTATTTTTTTTTCTATTATACTACAAATAAATGTTTTGTAACATGAATGCAATTCATTTTCATTCAAGTAATTTTACTAGCTAATTGCCTACCCTGCCCTAAAGGTTCTTTGAGGTTCCCCTCACCTGCTACCATGGAAGAACACCTAAAGGTTCTTTGAGGTCTTTTGGGTTACCCCCATGAACCGGCTGAGGGTACTTTGAGGAGTCTTTAATTTTTGTTTACACTGTACTGTGTCAACACACACACGCACAAACACACAAACACACACGCGTGCACACACACACACACACACACACACACACACACACACACACACACACACACATACGCAAATACGCACACACATAGGCAAATACACACACGTGGCTTCTCCAAACATCTTCTCTCTGGTAATTGTTAACACAGATGTGTGAATTCTTACTTTATCTGGAGCTCTGACACACGCACACGCACATGCGCACACACACACACACACACACACACACACACACACACACACACACACACACACACACACACTGTGACACACACACACACACACACACACACACACACTGTGACACACACACACACACACACACACACACACTGTGACACACACACACACACACACACACACTGTGACACACACACACACACACACACACACACACACACACACACACACACACACACACACACACACACACACACACACTGTGACACACACACACACACACTGTGACACACACACACAGAGTTAATTATTGCCTCTCTGCTCTGCTGACTGTTTTCACTCCATTCTCTTTCTCTTTCTCTTTCTCTCTTTCTCTCTCTCTCTCTCTCTCTCTCTCTCTCTCTGCAGGCCTACATAGAGAAGTTTAAGTTCAGTAGTGTGGTGGCTCAGGACCTGCTGGATTTCTTCCTGGGCTTCTTCCCCGAGCTGAAGGAGAGCTGTGTCTCCCAGAGAGAGGGTGAGTAGTGTAGTGGGACATGCAGATAGAGGAAGGTGTAAAATGGGCGTGTGAGTGCGTGCCTGCGTGCCTGCGTGCCTGCGTGCCTGCGTGCCTGCGTGCCTGCGTGCGCACGATCATTTTTGTGCATGTGTGTGCGCGCGTGGGTGTGTGTGTGTGTGTGTGTGTGTGTGTGTGTGTGTGCGCATGATTAGTAGTGTGTGTGTGTGTGTGTGTGTGTGTGTGTGTGTGTGTGTGTGTGTGCGTTTTTCAGTTGTGTGTATGATAAGAAAATCACACAAAGTTGTTTCTAGTGCACAGACCCCTTTCAATGCTTAGCAACAGGGGTCATGACTGAAGGTTCTATTTTTACCCTAAACCGTGATTGGTAAAGCTAGCATAGGAGCATGTGTGGGAATGGCTAGGCTGCTAATCACTGAAAAGTCTTAAAAACAATCCACAAGGCATGTTTCAAATCCATAAGACCATTTTCCTTGAACTTTATTCACACCATTTTGGTCTTTGGTGTTCATAAGGTCATTTTTTGGGCTTCAGGCACCTGTCGGCTGAGGTGTGCTAAACAAAATGACAATTGAAAAAGAAGAAATTGAGCCATACCCAGTCCTCTCCTCTCCTCTTCTCTTCCAATCTCCTCTTCCCCCACTCCTCTTCTCTTCTCTTCCCCTCTCCTCTTCACCCTCTCCTCTTCTCTTCTCTTCCCCTCTCCTCTTCACCCTCTCCTCTTCTCTTCCCCTCTTCTCTTCCCCTCTTCTCTTCCCCTCTTCTCTTCCCCTCTCCTCTTCCCCTCTCCTCTTCCCCTCTCCTCTTCCCCTCTCCTCTTCCCCCACTCCTCTCCTCTTCTCTTCCCCTCTCCTCTTCACCATCTCCTCTCCTCTTCCCCTCTCCTCTTCCCCTCCCCCCATCCCCCACTCCTCATCCTCCATTCTTTATCCCCCTCTCCTCTTCCTCTCTCCTCTTCCTCCACTCCTCTT
The DNA here is from genome assembly GCF_034702125.1 of Engraulis encrasicolus. Taxonomy (NCBI): domain Eukaryota; kingdom Metazoa; phylum Chordata; class Actinopteri; order Clupeiformes; family Engraulidae; genus Engraulis; species Engraulis encrasicolus. The sequence goes on along the minus strand of NC_085864.1, from coordinate 35,715,340 downwards.
CCTCCACTCCTCATCCCCCTCTCCTCTTCCCCTCCTCTAGACTGTCGTCTCCTCAGTGACCTCAGTGCTAGTGAGAAGAGCCTCCTGCTGTGAGAGTCATAACAGAGTCATGAAAGATGGGAGATAAATAAATAGAAACATGATATGCCCCCCCCCCCTCTCTCTCTCTCTCTCTTGATTCCTCCTCCTCCTTTCTCCCTCTCCACCACCACCTCCACCTCCTCCTTCTTTCTCCCTCTCCACCACCACCTCCACCTCCTCTTCCTCCTCCGCCTCTACTTCTGATCCTCTCCTCTCTTTTCCCATTCTTCTTTTCCTCCTCCTGTCTTATTCCGCACTGTAGCTGTGTCCCTCCAGCTTTTTCTCCTCCTTCTCTCTATGCCTTCCCTCTTGTATTCATCCCCTCCTGCCTTTCCCCCTCCTCCTCCTTCCTCCTCCTGTCTCCTCCTGGTCCTCTTCCACTCTAAATCTCTCTTTCTGCCTCACTCTCTAGTAGTCCTCTCCTTCTTTCCTCCCTCCTTTTCTCCCTCCTTTTTGCCCTCCCTTCTCCTCTCTAACTCTGTCTATTCTCCTCTTCTCTCTCAGGGCTGGAGTTTGAGCGCTGGCTAAACGAGTGCGGTCCTCCCCTGTTTGAGCCGGACCTGTCTGCTGGGGAGGTCCTAACGGGCCCCGTGCAGCGCCTGTGTGACCTCTGGGGCTCTCCCGACACCCCTGAAGCCCCCGACACAGCGGCCATCGCGACCTTTGACCTCTCCTCCTGGAGCACCTTCCAGACCGTACTGTTCCTCGACCGGCTGCTGGACCGATCGCCACTCCCCCACGGTACGCTGACGCTCGCTGGCCGAGGCACGCACGCCCACCTGCCAGACAAGTGGCGCGATGCCGTTTTGTGTGTTTGAGCTTCCTGATTGGTCCGTTAAAACTGTCAATTATCTCTTGTATTTTGTAGTCTTGTATTTTGTATTTTTTTTCCAAATGGTAGCTTAGTTATAAAACCCACCTGCTAGATGTAGGGCTGTGACGAGACTGAATTGAATCGTGATTAATCGTGATACGCTGTCACGATATTGAATTACAATGCAAGGGCGCAGTATCATGATGTGTCCTTTCAAAGTTCTTGTTACCCAGAAAGTCCAGAAAAACATTACCAGACATTTAGTATGCATCAGCCATTATTAGCCTATCACGCCATTTCAGCATCACGTGCATGAATCTAAACATCAACAAATAAATAAATAGAGCCACAGTCAGCTTCATTCTAAGTGTGCCAGAGTTCACCAAATGCAAAGCAAAAATCACAGGACGCGTGGTCATCAAGTGCTCTCACTGAGTGCAAAGCGGTCCACATCGCCCGCCAGCAGAATATTGCCCTTGCAATATGTTTGTAATTTTGATTCTGGGGGGAAATGCACGACCCTCCCTTAATATGACAATTTCTTCAAATAGGCCACAACAAGTTGTTGGTAAGTAATATGTTGAGGTTCATGTGAGCAAGCTGATGTTTCACACTGCGAGTGCTTCTCAAATGGCGCTTTTGTCTACTAGTTTGAGCACTATGTTTCAGTGTGTAGCGTGCACTGACTACTAACTGAAACGTAGTGGCAGAATGTTTGCAGACTCACTGAGAATATTTACACTTTCGGAAGACTAAGACTTCTGTGCTTCTGTGCCCGAGTGCAGTGTGCGCTTGCACTGCACTTGTGTCAGAATGCAATCAGCTGCGTAGCCTAGCCGGAGACGTTTTGGCTTGCACGCATTAGCTCCAGGCCAAAACTGAACTCTGCCACCTTGTGGACACAAGAGGGAATCACAATTCAGAAACGCGTCACGGACGGACGGACAGACCAACGGACGCCAAAGCCTCTTATAGAAATGCGTGGGACGCATCTAAAAACACATGATATGATATGATATGATAGTGCTTCCAAGCTTCAAATCATCAATTTTATTTGGAAACTTTGTTAGTAGCCTTTTACAACCTATCTTACCTATAAACGATCACAGTTTTTATTTATATTTTTATTGTGTAATGTTGGCAAAGGTGAAAAAAAGAAAATGAAGTAAATACCGCAATGCATCGCAATAATACATGTATCGCATTGCAACGTGATGCACATTGAATCGTGAACCCCTTGCTAATACCCAACCCTAGCTAGATGTGTGTTTTTTTGTTTTCTGTTTTGTGAGCTTTCTGATTGGTAGATGAAACTGCAAGTTTTTGTGTGCGTTTGAGTTCTGTGATTGCATTGTATATTCTTTTGAATGTGATTAGTTGGTTTATTTACAATGGCAGAAGCTACCGTATGCTAGCTGACACCTTAAACACACCTGCCAGTCAAATGGTTTGTTTTTGTGTATGCCTGAGTCTGCTGATGGGTAGCTGAGACCCGTCTGCCAATGCTTTTTTGTCTGTTTGAGCTTTGTGATGGAAGAAAATTGCATACCGTATTTTGCATATGGTTTATTATACAGTGTGAAAAGCTAGCTGGTCTTTTTTTGTTTGTTTCAGCTCTGTTGTTCGATGATCTTGAATTTGATTAGTTAATTAACTGACAGGCTGTAAGCCATCAGGGATTTTTCTCCTTGATGATGCTGCATGCCTTGCATACCATTGATTAAAACATAACATACATTTTTCAGAATCATAATTCAGAATTTACGATTTGCAATTCATAACAATTACCAGCATTCTAATGCTTTCGAGAATGTTTTGTATGCTAAAGCAAGCCTATATTAACACCTTTTCCGGATTAAACAGACTTCCTGGTGAAAACAAACCAACATGCCTTGTGATTGGTTAGCTGTGTGAATAAGAATGACTCTGATTGGCTTGCTTTGTGTTGGGTGCAGAGGTGATGTCTCAGCTATCGCAGTGCTACTCCACGCTGCTGGATGGCATGAACGCTGAGGTGCGTATCCGCTGGCTACAGATCGTGGTCCGAAACAGCTTCTACCCAGACCTGCCATGCGTACGCAGCTTCCTGCTCAAACACGTGAGTGCCATGACACACACAGGCACACACACACACACACACACACACCACACAGGCACACACACACACACACACACACCACACAGGCACACACACACACCACACAGGCACACACACACACACACACACACACCACACACACACACACACACACAGACACGCGCACACGCGCACATGCGCACATGCGCACAGGGTGGTCGAGCTTGGGGCTAGCAGCACCGTGGGTGCAATGGTTACATACCGCCATTCAGACATTGAAGTTTTATTGCAGGAACCATTTTTCCAGCTTGCAGGAACTGTTTTTCCAAAGATCTCAGACCCTACCTTAAAGGACATTTGGACCGTGACAAAATTATACACTAATCCTGTAAATTGTGTGGTCACTCTCTCCACTTTCCGCTCGTGTAGCAACATTGTTGCAAATGCCAATAGAGTTAGAACGTTGTTCACGTGGGAATCAAATACTGTCGGAAAGGCGGTATGTCGGAATGGCGGTATGTCGGAATGGCGGTTGCCCCCCGGGTGCAATAGCTTCTACCCCAAACTGCCATATGTAAACAGCTTCCGGTTACACTTTATTTTAATGGCTTGCTATTACAGTGGATCTACCACATTAGGTACAGTGTAATAACCAGTGTAACGATATTTAATACCATGCAATACCAGTGTAACGCCATGTACCAATTTTGTACTTACATCTAGGGTTAGGGCTGGTACATGGCGTTACACTGGTATTACATGGTATTAGATATTGTTACACTGGTTATTACGCTCTACCTTATGTGGTAGATCCTCAGTAATAGTGAACTGTGATGGAGTGACCATCACTAGGGTTGTGGGTGTGTTCTGACTAACATGCCAACGAGCCTGGCTCTTTGGTGTAGCAGTCAGAGCCCCAGTTTACTACCCCAGAAGGTCTGAGTTTGAGTCCCAGCTGGGCAACTCTACTCCCCTTCGCTACAAATGGTGCCAGAAGGGGGATGGCCACCGTGAGGCCATTGGAAGCGTACCCATTGTGTGTGTGCCGTAATTCCATGTGAAGGACCCCCAGGATTGGTGACCCCGGTGCGAGGGAGCCCAGTGATGGGTGAAGCATTGATGATGGGGCACACTGGATGGGAGTAGCATGATGGGCAGTTGCGTGAGGGACACCATGAGTGTGTGAAGCGCACTGATGCGCTTCCCGAAGGGAGAGGCAGTGTGATGGAGTGACCATCACTAGGGTTGTGGGTGTGTTCTGACTAACATGCCAACGAGCCTGGTTCTTTGGTGTAGCGGTCAGAGCCCCAGTTTACTACCCCAGAAGGTCTGGGTTCGAGTCCCAGCTGGGCAACTTTACTCCCCTTCGTTACATGAACCATTCAAATAAAGTGTTACCCAGCTTCCTGCTACACACACACACACACACACACACACACACACACACACACACACACACACACACACACACACACACACACACACACACACACACACACACACACACACACACACACACACACACACACACACACACACACACACACAGGGTGGGAGAGTCTTAAAATCCTTCAATAGCTTTTAGTCAAACCTATCATACTTACGCATGTTGCTTCCAGTTTAAACATGCAGGTTTTAGAGCAAAGTACAAACTGGTGACAGGCAGACTGACAACACACTGACAGAATGAACCAGAAACACTGGAAGAGAATAGTACATGCATGTGTGTGTTGACAGTCAAGTAGAGATGCTTAGGAGAGAGAGCGAGAGAGAATTCCAAGGGAAAGTCGTTAACAGGCAGGCAGGGGTTTTTACGGAAGATAAACTTTGAACTTCTTTAGCGGCCCACACCATATTTAGCTGTATCTCCGGGACAACTTATACACAAACTGAGGGAAAGCGAAATTATCAAACCAAAACGGCTCTACAGCTAAGATAAAACCAGACATACTCGAGGGCAGAGTGAAGGTAAGCCTGGAGAGGTTTAGGAGGTTTGTCTAGCTTGCGTGGCTTGTCGTATTCAGCGAAGTTATTGTAGCTACCCTTGGAAAAAAAAGTCTCTGTCCTTGGGCATCACTGCAAAGAGCAATGTATGCCACTCTCTTGTAGTAAGTAGCTAAATGCCCTAAAACATTTTTAAATATATATTCACATTCTCATTTACCTCCTTTTTTCCCTGCAACCATATTTAAATTATTCATAATTTGTAAGGAAGCAGGAATCGCTAGGGAAATCGCTGCTGAAAGTTATCCATTTGCTGACTTGCAGTAGCTGTCTTAAAATGTAGTACACCTACATTAATAACCGCTTTTACGTTATTTTTCCGGTCCATGAAAAATCCCAAACAAGTGATCGACTTCACTGTCAAAGAAGTGTATTTCACTTTCTTGGATAGGATTTCACTTTTTTTCTGGTCTCGTTGATTATTTCCACATCACACACTCCTGAAGTAAAGGACTGTAGACTGAGAAGAAGAAGAAGAAAGAGAGAGAGGAGTGAACGAGAGTATGGGATGGTGGCGAGGAAAGGAGGAGTAGAGTAAACGAGTGGAAAGGAGAGAATGAGAGCTGAAAGCGAGTGGAGAGGAGCCTGCATGTGTGCGTGTGTGTGAGAACAGCCATTGTGCTGGAAGTTGGACCAGTAGACAGTGGGCTGCTTAAAAAGCCGTTACGCTGGGTGCCAGCTCCCGTCTCCTCCTCCCCCTGCTGACCGGTGTGTGTGTGTGTGGGGGGGGGGCTGTTTGTGGCTTCACAGTGGACAGCTGAAGTGCATCCCATGAATTAGAATATTTTGTGGCCTCCAAAGCTTGTATAACTACCGAGCCCTTAAAATGAATTTTAAAATTTTAAATACAAGTTGTTGCTCGTGTGCACCAGAAACTTTCTCGTGGCTACGTGAAACTTTGGCGTGGGCACCTGAAACTGTAGTTTCTGGTGGGCACGAGAAACCCTTGTTTTTTGCTCTCCCATGTCTTTTTAAGGGCTCCGTATGTAACAGTTTAATTTTTTAAAGATTTGTGTTGAGGCCTTTGTGTTGTATTTATGATAGGATAGTGACCGAGGGATAGCAAACAAGTGGGAGGAGGGAGACTGGGAAGGACTGTCAAATGACCTGGGCTGGAATCGAACCCGGGTCGCTGGCATAGTAACCCAGTGCCCTACCGTTAGGCCACGGTAGGGCCATATAACGGTGTCATTTAACATTATAATAAACAGATAATAAATTGGCTATAAGCTGTGATCATCCAAATTAGAGCAATGCTCTGATATATTTCCTCATCTGCCTGTCACGAGTCAGTAGAGAATGTAAGTGACCCTTCTTTGAACTTTAATAAAAGGGAACAAACATTTTCCACAGTTATTGTAAATCATGGGGGAGGGGTGTTTGTATTAGGATTTAGTATTACACCTGGTTACAATGGGAGTGACCTCTGCACACGGCGGCAGACATACAGACATACAGACAGACGGACGGACAGACAGACAAACAGTACAGGGAAGAGGGTAGGAGAGGAGAACATGTCAGAGACATGAAGGAAGGATTCGTCCAGAGGTGGAGGAGAGGAGAGGTGGAGGTGGAGGTGGAGGAGAGGGAGGAGGAAGAGAGAGGAAGAGTAGAGGAGACATGTAGTCGCGGCACCAGGTGGGAAAGGGAGAGCCGACGGCGCCAGGTGTCTCCAAGCTCAAGTCTCCCCTCCCTCTAACGAGCACACGCACACACACACACACACACACACACACACACACACACACACACACACACACACACACACACACACACACACACACACACACACACACACACACACACACACAACACACACACACACACACACACACACACACACACACACACACACACACACACACACACACACACACACACACACAGTACACACAAACACACACAAACACACACACACAGTGCACACAGTACACACACTCTCTCTCTCTCTCTCTCTCTCTCTCTCTCCTCTCACTCCCACCTCCCTCCCTTCCTTATCTTCATGACCTTTCTCTGCCCGTTCTGATGATGCCGCCATGAGAGCCAAAGCCAGCTGCTCTACAGAGACAGCCAGGCGCCGCCAACCAGGAGGGCAACCGGGTCCGCTGTACCGGGCCCAGGCGAAAAGGGGAGCACCCATAATTGGAACCCCATTACATTGTATTATGTACTGAGTGGCGGGCCCTTTCAAATGATTTCCCCCGGGCCTGGTCAAAGCTGCCAATGGGTATGGTAGCTGCCACTGATTGGCCAACACCAGCAGTCTGATACATGTGGGGTTTTTTTTGTTTATAAACACGGTGTTGTGAGGAGGGGCAAGACACTGGCTGGCAGCCAACCACGTGAGGTAATTTTTTTGACCTACAGCAGTTTCGCGCAGCCAGGGGGTAACAAAAATTGAGAACCCATGTAAAGCAGAGACCATAGACACATGATGAGGGACGGATGAATGGACACACAGATGTATAGATGCACTGTTTATTATGGGAGGGGATCCACTCAATTCAAGGGTGGCGGGTGGGGGGGGGGGGGGGAGGGGGGGTGTCTGAAGTGCGTCCCCATCTCAAAAATAATTTATAACGGAGCCTGGATACAGGTAAAGGTATGGAGAATGAAAAAAAAAGTTGTATCTGCATTCCCAATTTCTCTCTCTCTCTCTCTCTCTGATATATCTGACGTTGCGTGAGGTTAACCTAATGAATCGCTGTGGGTGAGCAATTGGGTATTTCCTTTTCCATTCTGTACAGATTATATGAAAAGTCCAAACGGGTTGGGTTTTAAAAACAAATAGAGGGCTAGCCCCCTCGCCCTTTACCCCTTCACCTTTCGCTTACATCCCCTCCTCGTTTCCCTGTCTGTTTAATATGTTCCACTCCCTCTTTCCTCTCCTCTCCTCTCCCCCTCCCTTCTTCACAGAAAGAAAGAAACCTGCTTATCTATAAAATGCTCTCTTGCATTCCTGGCACTGGAATCCCCACTCACTCACTCAAAGCACACACACACACACACACACACACACACACACACACACACACACACACACACACACACACACACACACACACACACACACACACACACACACACACACACACACACACACACACACACACACACACAAACGGACACACACTCCCATGTCAAGCTTGTGATGGACAGTGTCTACATCAAACGTTAAGTTCTTTTTCTTAATCTGTAAAGGTGGATCTGGGGTTGTTTGTATTCCTCCTCAACCAAGACTTGTTTTCTTTACTGCCCGTATTGACGTCAGTCCTCCTCCTCTTCCTCCACCACCTCTCCTCTGCGGCTCATCATCGGCTTACTTTGGAGGAGGAGGCAGGGGGGTGTACTGGAACCAAAAAAACATCTCGGACATTTTTGGCATAGACCAGCCCCACCCCACCCTGGGTTGCCCCATCTAAATTCTTCAGGTCTTTAACAGTGATGGGCAAAATAGAGTTATTAGTTACAATCCAGTAACCTGGTTCTCACGCAGATGGATATTCATCCCTCACGAAGGGTCTGCGCGAGAGCCAGGCTAACAATCCAGTGCCACATATTCCAAATGACTTGGGTTTACCTGAACAATTCAGATAGGTGATTGGCTGGTTGAATGATCACCTGGTTGAGTTGGACAGATAAAACGAGGGTCGTTTGGAATATGTGGCACTAGATTGTAACTAATGAATCCATCTTGCCTGGCGTCACTGGTAGCCGAACAATATAAACTAGAGATGTACAGGATCCAAGATCCGGTTCCGGATCCGGCAGGAAATTAGGGTTTTTCACAGGATCCGGATCCGGATCCGGTTCCAGAATCCAGGATCCGGTAGCCAAGGCTTTTCAGTCAAAATAGTTTGAGCCAACGTGATAAAAAATGTGTGAGTACGCTATGTGTTTCAACCCTTTCGTAGGATCCGGTATCCGGTTCCGGATCCGGCAGGATCTTAAGCAGTGGATCCGGTATCCGGCAGGATCCTAAAAATCAGGATCCGGTGCATCTCTAATATAAACAAAACAAAAACCGGCCCCTGAGGAGTGCCTGTCCACTGGGAGAATGCCCTGTATGCCAGATTACCAGTCCGGGTCTGGCGGTGGCGGTGGCGGTGACGGGAGGGGAAATGAGGTGGGGGGGGGGTCTGACTCCTGAGCGTGCATGTACAGTAGTACAGTCTCCGGCTGCGTGATAACCGGTTTGACCAGCTGGAGCTGGTTTCGTGAGGTGGGTGCTGGGACGGCGTAGCTAGCTGGCACTGTGTCAGGCCTCAGGCCCCCTTGGAATGGGCTTGTCACACACACACACACACACACACACACACACACACACACACACACACACACACACACACTTGTATCAGCCTGGCCCCCGCTGCATAGGCTTGACACACACACACACACACACACACACACACACACACACACACACACACACACACACACACACACACTTGCATCAGCCTGGCCCCCGCTGCATAGGCTTGACACACACACACACACTTCCATGAGCGCGTCACAGACACTAGACGTCAGCAGACGCCCTTTAGGTTTATATTTAGCAGAGCATAGCAATGTGTAGCATTTAAAATGCTACCAGGGCCGGGGTGGGTGTGTGCGTGTGTGTGCGTGCGTGCGTGTCTGTCAGTTTTTTGTGTCTATGTGTGTGAGTAGAAGAGTGAGACGGGGAGGTCAGTTGAGTTTGCCTCTTGATCGTGTAAGTATGGTTAGATTGGCCTCATTACAGGTTAACTGGACAGGAAAGCAAATGGTGGAATGCAGACGCGTGTTTTGATTAAGGTTTACAAGGTTGTTCATTAACACTGCTCTGAGAGTTAATGAAAAGCGCTCTCCTGTCTCCTCGACCCTTGTGTAGTAATTAACATTGCTGACGTACAAAATCTCCCAGCAGCTGTTTTATAGTTAATCAAAAGTTTATTTTGCTCTTTTAAGGCCTTGTTTGCTGGGGTTGGGTACATGCCAAAACATTGCATAGGTAACCAATTTTTTTGTTTGTCTTTGGATGTGCTAAATGTGTGAATGTTTTTTTTTTCCTTTTTATCCTTTATTTTACTAGCGTAGTCACAATAAGACAGTTCAATTTTCCAAGTGAGCTCTAGGATTTTTCTGGTGTGTGCACAGTATTTTGAATATATGACTTAATTTTGATTGTTTTAAGACAACTAATTGGAATTAAGTGTGCACACAGTCTCTTGATACCTGCCTCTAGGGAGGGAGTTGGATCGATGTGTGTCTGTCTGTCTGCCTGCCCGTCTGCCTGCCTGTCTGTCTGTCTGTCTGTCTGTCTGTCTGTCTGTCTGTCTGTCCGACCACAGTGACACATCTGTGGGTGGTGCCAAACACACATCATCATGTGCATCTAGTATTGGGCACGGGCAGAGCCGTATATAAAGTATATATCTTTATATACAGCTCTGGGCACGGGGCCAAGGGGGTTGTCATCTCTGATCTCTATTGGTTAAATTCTCTCTCTCTCTCTCTCTCTCTCTCTCTCTCTCTCTCTCTCTCTCTCTCTCTCTCTCTCTCTCTCTCTCTCCAGACATCCCGCATGTACACGGTGCCGCTGTATGAGGACCTGTGTGGGGGGGTGATGAAGTGCTTTGCCGTGGAGGTCTTCTACCAGACGCAGGCCCGCCTGCACCCCAACCTGCGCCGCACGCTACAGCAGATCCTCTTCCAGACCAGCGGGGGCGCCACCTCCGCCTCCTCCACCGCCTTGCCGGCCCTCCCCTGCACCGCCGCCCCCGTACTACCCACCGACGGACCACCGCCCGTGCTGGCACCCCCCATCCTGGCGCCGCCCACTACCAGCCCGCCCCCCGCGCCCACGGACCCACCCCCAAACGGGACCATCGCCCTGCGCGACGTGAACGTGTCGGCGTGACCCCACGCCTGCCTCTCCCCCTCCTGCCCCCTGTTGTTGACCAACGCGGCGAGGGATTGGTGGTGGAGTGGCGACTGGTGGTGCTGATTCACTGTGATTTAAGAGGCGGGCGGGCGGGAGAGAGCGGAGACGTCATGCATGCAGTCCTCGTCATCTGGCGTCCTAGCGATAAGGATGTGCAAGAGGAGGATGAAACGAAACAAACAAAAACAAAGCCCTGCAAGGGCTGATGGGTAGCGGGAAGTGGAGGACGAGCCTGTAAAGTAAGGGCTTCTGGGAAAAAGAGGCTTTTTGCTGAGAAGCAAAAGCAGAAACAGGAGAGGAGGAGGAGGAGAAAAATCTGGAAAGGACTTGAAAAAAAAAGACTCATGCACCCTTGTAGTGCCTGGTTTAGACTGGAGGGACGCTGTGTACAGGGAGGGGTTGGGTAGGAGGGGTGTGAATGTGTGTGTGTCTGTGTATGGGTGGGGGGGTTGGAATTTTTACATGGGTCAGTGGACCAGCACTCACACTCTCGCTCGCATACACATTCACCAACACTGGGTTTTATTTATGTGTCATAAGCTACACGTTTACGCTGCTCGTGGTGAAAAGACAACAAAAAAACTCCATAAGAGTTGAAAAATATGCTTAGACTCAAGTGTGCATGTGTTTGTGAGTGAGCTTCAGAGGTTCTGCGTATGTGTTTGTCAGTGTGAAAGTCTGTTTCGTTTTGCTGTGTAGCAAGAACGATCACGTTCTTACTGTGTGTTTGTTAGTGTGAAAGTCTGTTTCGTTTTGCTGTTTAGCCAGAACGATCATGTTGTCAGTGTGTGTCTGTGCGAGTGAGAGCATAGTTTTGTTGAAAGCCTGTTCAAGTTGGCCTGCCTATGCACAAGTCCATGAATGTGTGCGTGAGTTAGTGCGTGAACCCTGGACCATATTTTTTTCACTACAACTAATTTGGAAAGGGGGTTGGGTGGGGTGGGAGGGGAGGGGAGGAGAGGAGAGGGTTGTGGGGAGGGGGGGACGACTACCTGGCCAATGGGAGCTGGCCAACCAAGTCACATGGGACATCAAGAACCAGGAAGTCTTTGCACGTCTCCTGTGTGCCTGACAAGGCTGATGGCTGCCTACCTGTCTGTGGGTACGTTCCAATATGTGACCTTGAGTTCTCCGCTTGTGTTTCTGGCCTCGACTCGCCTCCTGGCCTCTCCTTCGTGGAGAAAACAATAAAGTTTCCCAGCTGTCAGCCTACCCACAACAACTTTTGGGGGACTGTTTTTCATTCACCATCCCAATTGCAAATGAGAAAATGACTTTACAATTGAGCTTTTGCGAGATATTGAAATATAATGCTGATGCCAGTGATGTCATGACAACGTATTTCTTCCTGGTATGAGGCCACAAGCACAAGTGGAGGACGAAAGGTTGCGTATTGGAATTCACCCTGTCTGTCTGTATGTCAATCATGCTTGAGTGATGGACTCTTTTTGACACTTGATTGCGTTGCCAGACATTGCTGCCTTATTTCGAGGTACCTCTGCTCTGTGCAGTATTCGAGAGGGATTCCAGCACCAGTAGCAGTGTTTCTTCACCATCGTAATGCTGAGATGTTAAGACAAACAAAACAAAAAAAATCATGTGAATGGAACTTTCTTATTGTCATGTTGAAAGATGTCAAGTTTTGTTCACTAATTTTCTTTCATTCACAGTGGCATTCTGGATGTTGGTGGTGTGGTTGGTTGTTTTTTTTCTCCCCTCATCCCCCATAGAAGCTCAACTGGAAACTTGACTGTTTTTCTCAAGTTGTATTTTATTTTTACCTCTGTAGCCTTAGCCCCTTAGCCCCACATGCCACCCTCCCCAAAACCCAACATGTACATAATATTCATTTATGTATATCACCAAGTTTGCGATGCCACAGAAGACGATCTCTGCAAAATCTGTGAATGGGCAGTGAGAAATTGCAATCCATTTGGGTTAGAAATTCCTTGTTTTGATCGTTTGTGCGGCATAGCGAACAAGCCCAACATGCCCTGACCTCTGTGCCTGGTGCTATACGCCCCTCCCACCTGTGATCTCAGGTAATGGCCCTGTTTATGATGCCGCATGTTGCGCAAATCTACGCAGTGCACATGCACACTATGCAATGGCAGGGCATTCTGGCTGGAAATCTCTGACCAGAAGGCATTGTAATTTTGCAGTGCGTATGGTGCGTTGCGCAGATTTTCTCAGCCTGCGCCGTCACGAACAAGCCCAATGTCAGTAAAGAGCGGAGAGGGACGGCGCACATACACACACACACACACGCACGAGTGTGCCTTGTTCCGGAATGCTTTGCACTGTTGTTGTGGAACATGATGACGTCACAATGAGAATACTCGCCAGCTTCCCTTGTGATTGGTTCTCCTTAGCCATATGTCTTGGTCGCTAAGTAATGATGATGATGATTCAGTAGAAGGTTGGCGTTCCACTGGCCTTGTCCACATTCAGAGACATCAACTCTTATGATAAAAAACGTAGGAGTTATGTTGTTAAAATATTTCCCTTTTTTCCCTTTGTTTTATTAATTGGATGAGTGTCATAAAATGAATGTCTGCAGAGGGGACTAATCAAGTTTTTTTTTCTTCAGCGATGTAATTATTAGAGGAGAGTGCTCATCCATTTTTTTGTCATTTCCTTTGTAAACAAAAATGTTATGGTCCATGGCGGGGAATGAAAAGAAAATAGTTGAATTTGTGTTTTTTAAGATTAGCGTTTTAATTTTCCGGAGTGGGGTGTGAATTACAAATCAGTCGATGATGCACATTGGTGGGATACTCAAGTCATGAATACGAATAGCCTTAATCAACTGCACAGGTGAAAACATTTATTTTCAAAGTTTTGCAGGTAATAAAACTGTAAAAAAAAAATAAAAAAAAAAATGTTCTCTGTTGTCAAGTGTCTCAATCAAAAACCTACAATTCCATGCACTCTGATTAAGAACAATTTGTCTACACAATAGATCTCCACACAGTTATGATGTCCTGATTTAATACATTTTATTTGTTTGTATGTACTTTGAATTAAAACATTTTGCATTTATACATTCACCTTTTACATGACCCATATTATTATACACACTGTACAGACAGAGCTTTGGCACAGACTGGTCTAGTGTTTGGCCCCTCCCTTGCGCATGTGTTTGGAATTTGCATGTCCACAGGGGGGCGCGCTAGGTCCGTACATCATGAGAAGGCATTTTGAATGTAATCAGTGGTGTTGAACCTGGTAAAAAAAAAAAAAAAGCCTTTGAAGCACTGAACAAGATTAAGTCCTCAACTGATGCCCAGTCTAAGCTCTAGGAAGGAACGCAGGAAATAATACCCTACCTAAAATGACATTAAGAAATAAAGCATATTTCACAAATCACAGCCTCGCTTTATTCATTTGCCAACTTCATGGATTTTCTTCTTTCATTCAGAAGGCTAGTACACCAATCCGACAATCCGTGGGCTACCGTTTTTTCGTCACATCTCCTGTAGAGGGAGTTCCACAGAAAGCTGATAGGAGGGGCTATCCTTACACATCGACAGACAGCTGTTACAAGGAACAGGGGGAGCTCTGTTCACACTGAGCCCAATCTGGGCCAACCCAACGTGCAACTTCAGTTATTTTTATTGTGGATCCGAAGCTGCATTGGAAAACTACCCCGCGCAGACGAATAAACGCAGCAGTGTCAACTTCAAACTAGCGCTATTTTGGCGTTTTGTTCGCTGCCTGGCCGCGGACTGATCTGTGAGTACGCAGCGCAGCAGCCGACGCTGCTTCTCGGCTACTAGGCGGATAGGATCGGGCGAGGAGGGGGTTTGGCACTGAGGCAGCGCTAAGGAGGCTGCGAGTGGGACTCGGCGCTGGATGAGCACGGCCTTTCGCTCCCCAGCGGCCTGCCATGGGGGAGACCAAAATCATCTACCACCTCGACGACCAGGAAACTCCCTACCTGGTCAAACTGCCCATTCCAGCGGACATAGTCACTCTTGCGGACTTCAAAAATGTCCTCAATAAGCCCAACTACAAATTCTTCTTCAAGTCCATGGATGATGACTTCGGGTAAGGGTTGACATCACGCATGTGCTATTCCTATTCCGCTCGTGTTCTGTTTTGTATTACCTTCACGCAACATTGCACTTCCTAACCCTATGGTCCATGACCCGGGTGGCTGTAACGTTATTGTTCAAGATTTACGATAATGCCAGACACTTTTCTGCATTACTGCGACCACTGACGCCTCACACACCTTGTCCTCAGTCTTGGCAGATTCTTTCACAATAGCTGCAGCCCAGTGACTGCAAAATGCAGTTTTGTCATATTGTTTATTATGTTCTCGTGTTTGCCTTGAATTTATTTTAATGCACTGTTTGTTTTATTTTATAACCAACCATTTTTGGAAATGGTAGGGTTTATAGTTAGGCTATAACCCAGTAGTAACATGGGCTGCAATAATTGAGCTACAGTTGCGAGTCTGAGATTTTTTTTAAGGAGGGACCATGCGCGTTTGGGAAAGGAGGGTGTCTGTGTTTATGTCAAAAATGAGGTTTTACAAGGCTTCCAACCTCAACCCATAGGCCGATGGTTTGAGAGAATGGAGTGGAGGAACAACGAAGCTAGTCGGCATGTTAGCAACTTACAAAAGCCTTGTGCACAGAGAACGTGCTCAGCGGGTGGCAATGACTATGTCAGTTTTGGCAAACCCATCTGGGTCAACACAAACTAACTTCAAATTGTCTGCACTTGTTTTCGTCATGCTTTCTGAACACGCAAGACTCGACAGCCCCGTTTTGTGTCTTCGCGCAATGACTTGTTTACTCTGTCTCTGACAGCATTTTGAGTTGGTTTATGAAGTGGAGCCCGAGTAGGCAACACTATTTCGAATTATTTCCTGTTTTAGTCATCCTGATAATAAGATCTACATAATTTCTATTACACGGTCACGCCAGAGAAACTATGAAAATGGCGCGGATGAGGACCAGAGGGGGAAGGTTGATGAACTAGACTCTTTTGTTATATAAAAAAAGAAGAAAAATAAGGGACATGCCCTTTTGTCCCGATTAGTCTCTGTTACGCACAAGCAGTGTTCAACAGTAATCACGTCTGCCGACTTGTTAAAATGTGTCAGGGAGAGATAAGAAGGGCAGTCCCTGAATGGCGAATACTGTACTTAAAGAAGGAGCGGTTTATGAAGACTCTGGAATGCTGGCTTGGAAATACTGTATCATTCGGGAATAGTTTGCGCACTGATCCTTTGAGCAGATTTATGTTCGAGTCCCCAAAGCCCGCATTACTGTCAAACGGCTGAACAGCATCCTTCTGCTAAATTCAAATCCATACAACTCGGGTTTGGTTTACTTCTGTTGGTCTGTCAGTGTAGTTTGTTTCCCCAGCATTGCCTTGCCTGAGCCTCTCAGCTAGCCCACAAACAAACACACTCACAAAACACGACTCTAGCGCAACTGGCGTTTCTGTCCAATGTTACTGAGGCAGCAGCTTCCAAGTTCCAAATCAGCTTCTCAAGGTGAATAGCTAGTCATTGTTCCAGACCCTCTAACCTAGACACCAGCATGCTCGCCTTTCTTTTTGAGGCCTGCGAGTCGACGAAGCGCAGGCAGCGTGCTGAGGCGGCAGGAGCTTCCCGGCATATGTTCCACCTGCGCGCGCGCTTGGTGATGACAGCGAAGATATCAACAATTAGCTATTGTCACGCTGCGCATAGTTCTAGGTGTTTCGCGGGGTTTTACACATTCTTCTTCATCATTCATTTTACTGATTCATAATTAGCCATTTGTTATCATTGATACATATAACCCATTTTTGAACTTGAACATGAGATCACGTCAGCCTTTGAATAACAATGTCATCGATGAGCTGAATAAGTGAGTCACAATCATTCCTGGGCATTGTAGATCCAGTTATGCCAGGTAGTAGGCTAACCTACTTGTTGATGGCTGACTTCATCTCAGGTTACCGTCCTCAGGGCGAACGTCAGCGAGGAGTCATGGGTGCGTCATTGATTTGTTTCTTGTAAGGTTATTGGTTTGACCTCTGTGTGTTTCTGCCGCGAAGCGGTAAATTGCTTACATCCCGACATTAAAGAAACAGCAAATCTCTTTTTTTACTCCCACCACCACGGTTCCACTGCACCACTGTGGTGCACTAGATTTCATATCTTTCTGACCCAAACCTCTGACATTTCAATTTCACAGGTAGATTCAAACAAACTGACAAGCATGCACAGTCACACACCTGGATTTATATTTATGTGGAACTCATGACAGCTTGACATCTGTTTCATTATTTAGAATCCTGTGTGTGTCCACACACACACACACACACACACACACACACACACACACACACACACACACACACACACACACACACACACACACACACACACACACACACAGGGATAAGAGAGAGGGAAGGTAGAAATAAGTGCACAGGTTGTCGCCTTTCTGCACAACTGCTGATAAGGAGAGTCAGATACCAAAGCATCCACGGACATCCATACCCCCCCCCCCCCACACACACACACACACACACACACACACACATATACACAGAGAAAGAAGAGGGGTGCACAGACTGCAGAGGATAAGGATGACTACACACACACACACACACACACACACACACACACACACACACACACACACACACACACACACACAGAAAAGACAGGTAGGCCTATACAGAGGATATGATAAGGATGACTTCTTCACACACACATACACACAGAAATAGAGGTGTACAGTGAGGATAAAAATGGCCTCTTGCCCGTGTGTGTGACTAGATAACCTTTCTTTCTTTATGACTGCCAGTGCAGTGCAGTGCCGTAACCGTTAAAGGCTGGGCACGGTCTGACTGACTCAGGGCCACGTGCTGGAACAGCGATAGCAGCCGTGATTCACTCATACCGTCACATCACCATCGCCACCACATGACAGCTTGAGGGATGAGGCTCTGGGAAAATATAATATATTAATCAGACCAAGCAGCAGCAGGTACGGTGGGCTGAGATGACACTATGATCTCTGTAATGACGGGCATCAGAGAACGTCAGGGGAACTCGGGTTGATTGATGGATTTTCCCGACTGATTTGACTGATTCTCTGATTGAGTGAATTGGACAGCTTCACGCATGACCTTCTGTGACCATTTGTATTGCCAGATTGTCATGTTCAGTTTTAATTATTGCTAGTTTTGTTATTATATGCTTACAAAAAAATACAAATAAAAAAACTGTGTAATGCAATATAAAAAAAAATGACACTGTATTCAATTGAGATAGGAATGTCTGCACTATGGTTGCACCCGAATCCCCCCCCCCCCCCCCCCACACACACACACCTCTGAAAAACTCCAACATTAATTAGTTTTCATTTCTTCAGTATAATGGTTCTTTTATAGTGAAGGTTCCTGTGAAGGCCAAATAGCTCCTTCTTTCAAATATGAATCATGTGATTGGGAAGTGGCTTCCTCCGTGTCTGCCCTCCTGGCTGGCTCCAGCACACATGTGATTTTCATTCCTCATTTATCAGGAATCCCTAATTTTTCCAAATGGAAAAAATGCATTAATAAAAACCACTGTCACCACCGCAGACAGAAAACTCAGTGTGTGAGTGACACTATATACGCTGTATATTTTTATGTCCTCTTGCTTGTGTAGCCTGGTTTGCCAATCATAGCCTAGTCAGTGTTTCTCAACCTTTTTTGAACCAACGCCCCCTTGGGAACATCACAAGCCTCCCAACGCCCCCTTGACCTCGTCATAAGCTTGACAACGCCCCCTGTTGTATAAGCAAATTAAATGCCCCCCAATGACAACTAAGCACCACGCCCTCTTTAGCTGCATCCTTATCAATGCCCCCCTAGAGCTCCCCAACACCTCCTTGGGGGCTGTACCGCCCCCGTTGAGAAACACTAGCCCAGTTCATGGCGAAGGTTCCTCTAAAAGCCAAAAGAGCTTTTCTTCCAAATGCGGATGATGTGAGTCCGGCGTGGGCGCATCATCATCTCCATCTTCCGGCCTCCTGGTTCCTCTTGGCATATCAAATGGGTATTAATTGCATCCTGTTAGCCAGTGTGGTGGTGGTTGTCATGTGGTTGTTGCATGGGTGCCTGCCTGCCTATCTATCGTGTTTGATTGAGGAAATGGACAGCTGATATCTACCGTTCATCTCTGCAGGGCTGGTTTGCATCTCGCTCACTCACCCTGCTTTAGCTTCGCTCCAGCTGCTGTCAGTGTTGCCAGATTGGGCGGTTTTCCACCCAAGTGGGCTGCAAAGGATGGCTATGTGCGGGCGGGTATAAATGGGTGAAAACAAAGGGCATTTGGGTGCAGATTTATGGCCATAGAAAGCAATAGAATGTTTGGTTGAAATTCGGGAGGATTTAGTGCCTCCAGGCAGGTTTTGAGCATTTTTTGGGGCTGGAAATCATCTGACATACTGGTAACCCTGCCTGCTGTCTGATGTATACATTGGAAGGCCTTGGTTGCATCTCTGTCTTCTGTCCTCCTGGCTTCTCTGAGGTATACATGTTGATTCATTGTGTCCTGTTTGGCAGTGTGGTGTTGGTTGTCAGGGCCGCTGACAGCTTTGCCTGGGCCCCATTACAAAGTCATCTGAAATGGCTCCCCACCCAACAATGTAGTAATGAGGAGGACCCAATTTCGGCCCCCCCTTAGCTCCCTGGGCCCAGGCCAACTAACACTACCTGTCCGCTTCCCTGGTAGTTATGTGGTTGTTGTGTAGGTGTTTGATTGAGGAAATGGGCTGCTTCTAACTACCATACATCTTTCAAATGCAATTCTGTATGTCTATCTCTACCCTGTCTGTCTGTCAGTCTCTCTGCCTCCCTACCTGTCTGCCTGTCTGTCTGTCTGTCTGCCTGTGTGCCTGTCTGCCTGCCTTATCCATTGGAAGGCCACGGGTGGCAGGCAGAGTGCAGGCAGATCCTCATGAAGATACAGCAGCAAAACACAGCATGTCCAGCTGGAGATCTGGAGCACGGCCCAGATACACATCTTTTTTACTTGGACACACGCACGCACGCACGCACACACACACACACACACACACAGGTGTGTGTGATAATGCAGGCCAGGCCAGGCCAGTCTGGGGTGTGTCGCGACTGCGGGGAGTCAGCAGCGGTGGCTCAGGCCCCTGGAGTCTGCAGATGGCAGCTGCCGAGACAGAGTGTGTTTAGCCTGCAGTACACACACACACACACACACACACACACACACACACACACACACACACACACACACACACACACACACACACACAAGTTAGCACACAGGACAGGAGCCCTAATTTCGTCCCTTGTCTCCATCAGATATCAGTGGAAAGGATACAACCTGCTGGAGTCGTCCAATTAGTGTGTGTGTGTGTGTGTGTGTGTGTGTGTGTGTGTGTGTGTGTGTGTGTGTGTGTGTGTGTGTGTGTGTGTGTGTGTGTGTGTGTGTGTGGACACCAGACAGACATAACATCTTAAGTCCCCACTTATGCGCACATATTTGACATACACACACACGCGCGCACGCACGCACACGCGCACACACACACACACACACACACACACACACACACACACAGTCCCCTATACTTACACACAGACAGATGGGCCTGTTTGTCCCCTGTGACCTGTGTCAAGTCATCCAGCTCCTGGTGTGGAAATAGAGACACTTACCATCCTTCTGAACACACACATTTGCAGACACATGTACGCTTGCGTGCATGCGCACACACGTGCACACAAACGCACACATGCGCGCGCACACATAAACACACACTCAGTCCCGAAACACACACACACCGAACCGAAACACACACACACACACACACATCCCGAAACACACACACACACACACACACACACACACACACACACACACACACACACACACACACACACACACACACACACACAGTCTGTCCCGAAACACAAACACACACACACACACACACACAAACACAGTCCCAAAAAACAAACAAACACACACACACTCCACAACGGATCCCCCCACCCCTCCCTCGTCATTCCATCCTCTAAATGTCTCAATCTGGCATGGATCTGTGTTGGCTGGAGCCATTCAGCTATGTCTGGACAGGACACGCTAAAAGGGATCACCTGCCCTTGTGTGTGTGTGTGTGTGTGTGTGTGTGTGTGTGTGTGTGTGTGCGCGTGTGTGTGTGTGTGTGTGTGTGTGTGTGTGTGTGTGTGTGTGTGTGTGTGTGTGCGCGCGAATGAGAGACGGAGAGAGAGAGAGAGAGAGAGAGAGAGAGAGAGAGAGAGAGAGAGTGCGTTTGTTTATTCGGAGTAGCCTGGGGCTGTGTAAGGTGGTGAACCTGCATTAGTGAGCGTTAGTCTGTGTCTGAGGTGCCAAACACACAAAGGTGGACCTCTACACGGTCACACCACCCGCTGCACAACAAGACAGAGGGGAGAGAGAGAGAGATAGAAAGAACAAGAGAGAGGGGGAGCAGAAACAGAAGAGGAGAGGGATAGTAGCATGCAGAGAGAGAGAGAGAGGGAGAGAGAGAGAGAGTGGGGGAAATAGAGGTGAGGGATAGGGTGAGAAGCTTGGCTTTCAAAGCAAGCCAACAAATCTAGAAGATGCTGTGCAGGGATAGCAAAGGAGCAACAGTTTATTGGTTTTACTTTTCTTATTTGACTCCACGATTAGCTCAGTGTCTTCATAGCGAGAAAGACAGATATTTGTTGATATCATTTGTTGAATCGCTAGATTTACTCTAAAAAAAATATTATTTTAAAATATGCATTTATTACAAATGCATCTCTTCAGCCAATGCTTTGCCAGTGCCAAATGTATTTTGAATTGAATTTCAATTTGAATTGAATTGAATTGCATTTAATTGAATTGAGAAGATGAAATAGAAGAGCCGTCGTAAGAGAG
>NC_085864.1:35686020-35688520 GCF_034702125.1 Engraulis encrasicolus | reverse complement strand
CAGCAGGATGAAAGGAGAGAGACGTGGTGGCAGAATTAAATGAAGGGGGAGGGGCGGAGAGTTGGGGAAGGAGAAGCAGAGACCGGAGATGAAGATCAGGAGATGAAGACCTTGGGGTGATGATGATGATGACGATGATTATGGCCATGACCATTATGGTGATGAAGGAGATGGTGGTCATAATTGAGGCAGTTATGGGGAAATCGATCAAGACACTCAGTTCCTCAATGTGCACAGCTATATGTTGATGAAAACCATGGTCTCCCCCTTCTCCCTTCTCTTGAAATGATGATTATGGTCAAGAAGGCCATGGTGGTCATGGTGTGTGGTGGTCGTGGTGAAAACCACATCATTAAGACATTGACAGCTCCTCTGATGAAGACCATGGTCCTCTCCCCTTCTCCACAGCAGAAGATGATAATGATCTTGGTGATTCTGAAAATTATTTTTAAAAAATGTTAACAGTTTGTTCGTTTGCCTGTGTGTGCACTGGCGACAGAAACCAAAGTCCTTCCTCCTCTTGACATGATTGTCAACGCAAAGACGAAGATGATGATGATGATTATGATGACCTTATTGGCCCTGGTGGTGGTGAAAGTAATAAAGACATTAATGACAGCTCCTCTGAAGAATGTGGGTCTCCCTCCTTGATGATGAGGATGACGTTGAAGAAGAATTAGTAGAAGAGGATGGCGGTGGTGGTGGTGATAGTGGTCGTGATGAAAATCCAGAAGACTTTGACAGCTCCTGTGATGAAGACCACAGTCCTCCTCATCCCTCCTTCACCCTCCTCAGATAAAACACTTGAAAACATTGCAAGCCAGTTAAACATAAAAAAGTAAGTCACCCTGCTGCCTTAAGTTTGTAAGTTAACTCAACTCAAGACTGAACTCAACTCAAGGCTTTCTCAAGTTTCTCAAGGTGTTTCTCAACGTACTTTTTTATGTTTATCTGGCTACCATGTTTTACAGTGTAATGGGCAAGGGTGGTGCTGATGTAGCCAGGCCGCGCATCACCTTCAAACCTTGCTGCTAGTCAGGTCAAGAGCAATGCAAGTACTTTCTGAGCTCCTGAAAAATCGGGAACTCCTCCCACTTTGTTGGAAAGCAAACAACCATTAGCAAACCAAGGAAGGCGGGTCAACCATGCTTTTTGGGAAATGTTAATTGTTATGCTCTTGGTCAGACAAGAAGAGATTTGAAAGTCAATGATGATCAGGCTAGTGCTGATGATGAAAGATGAAGAGGATCCTCATCTTTAGATGATGATGTAATGGCCATGGTGGTGAAGATAATGATGATGATGCTCCTCCTCCTCCCAACCTCCTCCTTCCTCCTCATCCTCTCTCCTCCTCCTCTTTAGATGATGATGATGATGTTAATGGCCAAGGTGGTAAAGATGATAATGATGATGATGCTCCTCCTCCTCATACTCCTCCTCCTCCCTCCTCCTCCTCCTCCCTCCTTCTCTTTAGATGATGATGATGATGTTAATGGCCACGGTAGTAAAGATGATAATGATGATGATGCTCCTCCCTCCTCCTCATCTTCTCTCCTCCTCCTCTTTAGATGATGATGATGATGATGATGATGATGTCAATGGGCATGCTGGTGATTATCATAATGACGCTAATTTCAGTAATGCCCACTCATGCCTGCACAATGGAGCCAGCAGCCCCATTAGGAGGGGAGCCAGGCAGAACAGATACCGGATGGAGAGAGGGAGGAAGGAAGGAAGAGAGGAGGAGGAGAAGTGGTGGAGGAACGATAGAGAGGGCCCTTTATGGGAACAGAGAGAGAAGAGGAGTGTCCCAGTGAAGATGAGATGATGAGAGGGAAGAGGGAAGGAAGGAAGGAGGAGAATGAGAGAGGAGGACGTTTATTGAGCCCTTCCGGGAAGAAAGAGAGAGAGAGAGAGAGAGAAAGACGAAGAACCAGAGATGACGAGATGACAAGAGAAAGACGAGAGCAGAAGAATCCATACCATAATAATAGTAACACACTGACCACACATGCGCAATGTGGCGTAGCTATTAAATGGGGCTACGAGGCTATGCTTGACCTGTGCGGTTGAAATGCATTACGTTACATTACAAATGCATGTGATTTACATGCGAGCTTCACAGCAGTGATGGGTGCTACACGGTGTTGCCAGATTGAGCTGTTTCCCACTCAGTTGGGCTGCTTAGGATGGCCGTCTGCAGATAAAAATGAGTAAAAACGGCATTTGGGTGGGTTTTTCTGCACATTTATGGCCATAGAAATCAATAGAATTTAGTTTAAATTGTGCAGGATTTAGTGATTCCAGGTGGGTTTTGAGCATTTTTTTGGGTTTGATATCCTCAGTCTCATCTGGCAACCCTGGTGCTACTATACAGGCTAGCGACTCATTTGACTAAGTAGCTAGTGTGTAGACTACAGACCATTAGATGGGCTCTCTCCCTCCTCTCCTCTCCTCTTCCTCTCCTCCTCTCCTCCCTCTCCTCTCTCCTCTGTTAGTT
>NC_085864.1:35668520-35673520 GCF_034702125.1 Engraulis encrasicolus | reverse complement strand
TGTTTCTGTTGCTGGACCATTAGCTGCCGATATTCACATTTTCCGCAGGTTTCTACCATATTTTAGGTCTATAGTTCTTTTGGTTAGATCTCTAGCAGCAGCAGCAGCATAGCAAACACATCCACCTTTACAAAGCCTCACCGCATTCGCGCTGGACATTCCCTAACCCCTACATGTTACATGGTGTCAAATAAAATGACACACTAAGCTTACACAATGTATAATCATGCATATGGTTCAAACTGGCATGTTAGTTAGTTAGTTAGTTAGTTCATTTGTTAGTTAGTTAGTAAGTTAGTTAGTTAGTAGTTAGTTAGTAGCTAGTTACAAACCTTATTGTCCCCATGAGGGAGTTGTGTTTGCAGCACCATGGCTTGGCACCGGACATGAGACAGACAAAAACATCAGACCTGCAGCAGAAAGAATCTTTTTAAAAGGAAAAGAAAAAGACGACAAAACATTACTACACATTACACATCACAAACATAACACAAATCATTACTACTTGCACTAGCACATTCCACACAGAAGCAGTGAATGGACAGTTGGGATTTACACGCTATCTCGTGATGCCATGTTGCCAGTGTCCCTGCTGCTGGGAGTAGCTGCCCACTCCAGACCCAGAGGAGGGAGGAAGAGGAGGAGGAGGAGGAGGAGGGGGGGGAGGAAGAGGAGGAGGGAAGGGAGGAGGAAGAGGAGGAGGGAAATGAGGAGCGGGAAGAGGATGCGGAGGAGTAGGTGGAGGAAGAGGAGGAGGATGAGGGGGAGGAGGTGAAGGAAGAGGAGGAGGAAGAGGAGGAGGAGGATATGTCTGGGAAAGGGAATGTGCTGCTGGCTGCCTGCCTGCCTTTACTCCCCCCTCTGGAGCCATTTGGAGCCAGTGGCTGGAATGATTGGAGGGCCAGAGAGGGGAGGGGAGGGTGTGGAGGTGGTCAGGAGGATAGGAGGGTGGGGAGGAGGTGGAAGGGAGTGAAGAGAGAGATGGAGGAGGGTGGAGTTGGCGAAAGGATGCCTGGCAGTGGATTTGGAAGGCAGTGGCTATAAAATGATGAGCAGAGTGCAGGGGGGTGTGGTGGGTGGTGCAAAACTATGTGGTGGTGACGTTGGGTGGAGTCAGTGGTGTAGTCTACTATGGTGGGTATACTGTATATTTGAGCATTTTTTGAAGTGGGCATACTGTATATATTTGTGCTATTCAAAACAATGGATCAATCAATTTTAAGTGGATATACTGAAATCCCTGAAATTTAGAAGTGGGTATACTCCGTATACGTGTACCTGCGTTCTACGTAGACTACACCACTGGGTGGAGTGTTGTTGAGATGTACAGATATAAGATTGGATTAGATTCAACTCTAATGTCATGACACACAAGTATGAATACTAGGCCTGTCACGATAACAATTTTTGCCAGACGATAACGATAACAAGAAATTATTGCGATAATCGATAATATTGTCTCTCTCGCCATTTTCAAACAATATAATGTGCAATAAAAAACACTGCTATGCAAGGTGCGGCCTCCTTCTTGAAACATTGAATATAACATTTGGGCCAGCAGACTCAGAGGTTTAAATAATTAAGATTGACGCCTGCTCTAAGAAGAAATGTGTCAAACAATATAATGACGTAAAAATGCAATAAAAATGTGACTACACCCCTTCACATTTTTAAAGCATCACGGCGGGGGATATATATATGTTTTTAAATACATCCCCATGGAGCACAATAGGCTCTAAATAGGCTTTTTTTGTATTTATTATTAAGGTAAGTTATATAGTCTTTCTTTAACATTTTCTGTTATTTATCTTTCTCAAGCACACTGAATGGCTTATAGGCCTATACATGGTGTGATGTAAAATAACCTACTGGTGGGGTATTGTTAATTCACAAATTATTACTTAGACAGCTTATTTCAAACAAATGCACGTTGTTACTAGCTAATTGTCAGTCAAAACCCAAATCAGCCCTGTTAAAGGCATTTCAACATCAGCAAAAAGCAAAAGAGCATGAACAGATGCACAAGTTCCAGCTCTCTCTCTCTCTCTCTCTCTCTCTCTCTCTCTCTCTCTCTCTCTCTCTCTCTCTCTCTGATACCCTCGACTGGGAAAAGTTGCAATTATGCGCACTTTAAAGTCCTTTATGAACGCCCATACATTGAATCTTATGAGTTATGAGTCGCCATGCCTCTGTTTCCCCTTTAGCGCGCTCAACCGTTCACATTCTCCTGGTGTGACAGATTTAAATCCACAAATCTTATCTTCATGATTTGCTTGCGGACTGCCTACTCATATTGTTAGGTCTAAATACACAAGAAATATAGCGAAAATCACAAAAAGAACAGACAACGAACGTCGGGGTAGGAGGTGCATTAAAACAATAGTGGAAACTCGGCGAGGTTTAAAATCACAGCCTCAGAGCAAGTTTGTCGCGACGGCACCACTATTTCATGTTTGCACAAACACGTCTTCGTCGTGGATATTGGGTTGCTGCGCATGTTTCAAAATGAACATTTGCCTCCGTGTTGGAGCTGTTCATTCCCCTCTCTGAGGAACGTTGCAGATGCGCTGACTGAGACTGGAAGAATATTGCGCTCCTAGTCTCTAGCGCTGATTCTTTGTCGAGGCTTATAAGCGACGCGCGGGAACACCAGCGTTCTATTTCAAAGACGCAAGTAGCCAGATCAATGCACTTTTTTCCAACCAGAACTGCACTGCACTTAAATTACACCAACATTTAAGCGTCATTGCGCTGCGTTGGCCTATAACGCGCCATCAGTAGTCTTACGGCTACGGTAGAGAAAGGGAGAGAGGGAAAACAAAACATCACGCAAATAACTTATCGTTACTTATCGGGGCCAGAAAAGTGATCGTTCTTGTAAAAAGTTATCGTCCGATGTATTGACTTATCGTATATCGTGACAGGCTTAATGAATACAGAGTCACAACATCCAGTTTCGCAAATGCAACATGTACAGAATTCACACTACTATAGATAAAGACTGAGATACACAGTATGTCTATGGATGGGACAAGAGGGAGAGGGAGGGTGGTCCTCCTCCCATTAGCAGTAGTGACAGGAGGTAGTGTAGGGAAATGGAGGTGGCGACAGAAGGGGTATAGAGCGATTCGGGGGGGTTGTTGTAGTGATAGGAGAAGGGAGGGTACCAGGATGTTGAACGGCTTAGTTGAGGATGAGCCCCTTTTATATGAAATAAAAAGGGTTTCTCTGTAGGCCCCCGGCCCCCTGCTGTATAGATCCTTTGACTCCTCCCCACTGTTCCACCTATTTCGACGCCCCTGATAATAGGGAAGGAGAGCCAGGCTGGAAGTGGGTTTAGGACAAGAGGGGGGGTGTGGGGTGTGTGTGTGTGTGTGTGTGTGTGTGTGTGTGTGTGTGTGTGTGTGTGTGTGTGTGTGTGTGTGTGTGTGTGTGTGTGTGTGTGTGTGTGTGTGTGTGTGTGTGTGTGTGTGTGTGTGTGTGTGTGTGTGTGTGTGTGTGGTGTGTTGGGGGGGTTGTTGGGTTGTGTGTCGGAGGTATGTAATGACAGAAGGGGTAGGGGTGCGGTGGCTGTGGGTGGTTGTGGAGGGGGTGGGGGCTGGGGGGTAGAGTAGCGGAGTAGGGGGTGTGTGGTGGTGTGTCACCTGTTGTGCTCGCCAAGAGCGTTGGCACCGTGCTTGCAACCTCATACGTGACTAACACTATGTCTTTCTCCTCTGCCTCCTGCTGTCTCCCCTTTCTCTCCCTCTCTCTCTGTCTTTCCCTCTCTGTCTTCCTGTCCTCTCTCTCTCTCTCTCTGTCTTCCCCTCTCTGTCTTCCTGTCCTCTCTCTCTCTCTCTCTCTCTCTCTCTCTCTGTCTGACTGTCCTCCTGTCACAGGGTCGTGAAAGAGGAGATATCAGATGATAACGCCAAGCTGCCATGTTTTAACGGCCGTGTGGTGTCATGGGTGAGTGCATTTCTCTTCTCTTCTCTTCTCTTCTCTTCTCTTCTCTTCTCTTCTCTTCTCTTCTCTTCTCTTCTCTTCTCTTCTCTTCTCTTCCCTTCTCTTCTCTTCTCTTCTCTTCTCTTCTCTGTCTCTTCTCTTCTCTTCTCTTCTCTTCTCTTCTCTTCTCTTCTCTTCTCCTCTCTTCTCTTCCCTTCTCTTCTCTTTTCTTCTCCTCTCTTCTTCTTATATAATTTTTCACTTCTCTTCTCTTCTCTTCTCGTCTCTTCTCTTCTCTCATCTTCGTTTCTCTTCTTGTATCTTCTCTTGTATCTTCTCTTCTCTTCTCTTCTTTTGATATATTTTTCTCTTCTCCTCTTTCCTCTTTGCTCCCTCTTTTCTTCTTCTTTTCTCTTTTATTCTATTCTTCTCTCCTCGTTCCCGACGACGCCCTTGCTCGTCCTCCATCTGCCCCTAGCGCATTCCCGCCATTCTTCACCTTTCTCTGCCCCTCTCCACTCCACTCCTCTACCTCTCCACTCCTTCACCCCCCCCTCTATCCCTCCATCTCCTCCTCTCTCTTGTTCTCAACACCTCCTTTCTCTGTCTCTCTTGTTCCTCACTCCACCACCGTCTCTCCATTTCTCCTCTCTTATCCTCTCTCCCTGTTTCTCTCTCTCTCTCTCTCTCCTTCCTCCCTCTCTCATTCTCCACACCTCTATCGCTAGTCTCTCTTGTTCTCTCTTCCTCTCTTCCTCACTTCCTCCACTCCACTCCACTCCACTCCACTCCTCTACTCATCCCTCTTCCCAAATCCCCTGCTTCCCTTTCTTATTTTCTGCTCCTTCACCTCCTTCACACCCCTTCACCTCCTCCACTCATCTACCCCTCTACTCCTCCGCCTCCACTTCCCTTACTCTCCTCTCCCTGTCTCATCCTCCACTCCTCCACCTCCCTCCCTCCTTCCCTCCCTCTGTCATGATTCTCCACCTCCACCGCTCTCCCTCCCTCTCCTCTGCTCTCCCTCCTCTCCCTCTCTCATCTTCCGATCCTCCACCTCCCTCCCTCCCTCTCCT
>NC_085864.1:35601020-35651020 GCF_034702125.1 Engraulis encrasicolus | reverse complement strand
ACTCTGTTCTGTGTCTCCCTCTCTCTCTCGCCATTTGCATTTTAATCTATAACTACTGGATTTCATCTGTGCATACTGCAGTGGTTCTCAACCTTTTTTGAACAAACACCCCCTTGGCCTCATCACAACCATCCCAACGCCTCCTTGACATCATCATAAGGCTTACGACGCCCCGCCCCCCCTTAGTATTAAAAAAATAAACGGATTAATGCTCCCCAATGGCAACTAAGCACCGCCCCCTTTCAGCTGTATCCTTCTCAAAGCCCCCCCAAGAGCTCCCCAATGCCCCCTGGGGGGCTGTACCGCCCCCGTTGAGAAACACTAGCATACTGCTTTAAGACCCATAGGGTCACATCTTTTAACAGAATTGTCAACACTGTTGAAAGTACATTTGCATAGGCGCTGCAGCCGGACTTATAGGTTGTGCTGCACAGATGTCGCTCCCAATCTAAATTTGATCACTACAGACTGTGTTTAATCTGTACATACCTATTGAATCTCGGCTATTTGCACCTCTGCTTAAATGCTTAACAGTATTTTATTAACCTCTATTTATTTTGTACATATGCAATGCCATTGAAGTTGAGTCTATTGAATTATTAAATTATTAAATGATCATTTTCTCATGTCTTCTTCCCCCGACAGTGCGAACGCTGCAGGCAGCCAGGATAACCTCGACAATGACACGGAGACTGACTCGGCAGCACCGCCGCGACGCGAGCGAGAGAGGGATAAAGAGCGGGAGAGGGAGAGGGAGAGGCCGAGAAGGAAAGATACTCATGAACACGGTGAGTTCAGTTCAGATAGTCCCTGTCCTGGTTTGAACTTATTAAATCTGTTAGAAAGCAGACAGTCTTCTGTCTGTCTGTCTGTCTGTCTGCCCGTCTGTCTGTCTGTCTGCCTGTTTGTTTGCCCGTTTGTCTGTCTGCCTGTTTGTTTGCCTGTCTGTCTGTCTGTCCGCTTGTGTGTTTTGGTTCACTTTCAATTTTGGTTCAATCATTGTCATTGAGGGGGTGTGGGGAAGGGGTGCCCTCTCTGATTGCTCTTGTTTGATGTGTATAGTTTGTTACTGTAGCTGTCTGTACAAAATGACATCATCACATACATAATATTAAACCGGAGGAAGGGTTTGTCAGACGTTCTTGAACAGAAATAATTTTGCAGATGCCAGCAATAAAATTATGACACAAGTTCATTGTCAGTGAAGGCATTCTCATTGCTTATCTAAAATGCTCATCCACTGAACGGTTGGTTAATTTAGGACAAGGAGACATGGAACAAGCCCTCAGGAAAAATGACAAATTTGTCACAAATATGTCACATGTAACATTCTGTGAGATTATGTGATCACATGGACAAATATACAGATAAGTAAACACTGCTGTACATTATACTAAGGCCTTGTTACACATATTCGTAACAATATAGAAAAGGATCCATTTACATTCTTTGATCACATTTACACAGCATGTGGATAAAAAGTCACCATTTGTGACAGTTGCATTTTAGAAAACATCAGTTTTAAAAAGTATATGCTTTATTGAGATAGAACTCTACGTGTTAACAAAACGCCCAAATATCCATATACAGGACAGAACAGGGTCTAAATGTCCAAGAGTATTCCAAGAGTCTGTCTAAGTTGTAATCCAGGTTAAGTTAACCTTGAGGTAGTGGTCCTCTAATAGAAGAGCCTGGAGTCCTTATTTTCTTAACTTAATGACACCAGTTGGCTTTTTATAGTCTGGGTTAAACAGTTCCTGTAGGTTAACTTAACCAAGTTTATCACTCAGCCGCGTTCTTGGAATACTGCCCAGATCTCATCCCCATGACGACCAACACCATAGTGGCGATTTTCCTCATCAGGATGAATACTCTCTTTTTTTGGAATCTGAAAATGTGTGTAGTGTGTGTAAAGCTGCTGTCACACAATGTGCTCTGTGTACAGTATTTTCCTGCTTTATTGACCTTATTAATCCCATCCCTGAAACGCACAATACCGTGCCGATCTTTGTAAGAGGAAAGGCAGTCTTGTACACTGCGGCGTTAAGGCCCTCTGTGGTGAACACTTTTGTGGTGAAAGCCTTTTATGGAAAAAGCCAATTTCAACTCAGAGTTTAACACACAGTCAAGCACACCGTTTAACACACAGTCAAACATACAGTTTAACACACAGCCAAACAAAAAACGCACACAGTTAAACACACACCAATGACCTTGAAGCAATCTGAAAGGCTCTTCGCTTTTCACCACCAAGGAGTTTGGATCGATCTAAGAAACCACAATTGACCTAGCAGGGCACTCCTCATATTATGCCTCTATTCTGCTCTACTCTATTACAATAATACATTCATCTGTAGGACATAATAGTGCCAGTGTAGCCCATGGTCACCTGAGCCCATGGCCATGTTCAGTGAAAGGAAAGCAGTTCAATTGACTGCTGTAAAGTAAAAAATGTAGCTAGTGACCAAGTAGGTTATGTTTTTGGTCGCTTTGTCTGTCTGTCTGTCTGTCTGTCTGTCTGTCTGTCTGTCTGTCTGTCTGTCTGTCTGTCTGTCTGTCTGTCTGTCTGTCTGTCTGTCTGTCTATCTGTCTGCTTGTCTGTCAGCAAGATAACTCAAAAAATTATGACAGGATTTTGATGAAATTTTGTGGAGTTGTTGGAAATGACAAGGAACAAGTGAACAAGTGTTGGTGGTGATACGGATACAGGATTTTAAAAAAAGATTCTTCACTATTGTGAGCAAATTTTGACATTCCAGTTTCTAACTCCACAAAAAACAAGGCAAAAGGATTTTTTTTTTAATGAGGGTGTAACATAGTCAAATGTTCTATCAAACAGCTTCCTTGGTGGAGGTCTGCACTCTCTCAGTGCACCTCTAGTTCAGCACTGTTTTGAGAATATACTGTATGGTCCCTGTCAATTTAATGTTAATTCAAGTCTTTGATTGATGAATTGACACATAGAAGGATGTATTTTTGCACTGTTTTAGATTGTATATGGCTTTGCGTGGTGTTAATTCAACAATCAAAGAGTTAAATGTAACAGGAAAATCAAATGAGATCATAATAGTCTTAGAATAGTGTTCAAATTATACTGCATTTTTTACTGTCTGCTTA
Organism: Engraulis encrasicolus; assembly: GCF_034702125.1. NCBI lineage: Eukaryota > Metazoa > Chordata > Actinopteri > Clupeiformes > Engraulidae > Engraulis > Engraulis encrasicolus. The sequence continues at coordinate 35,647,903 of NC_085864.1, read as the reverse complement.
GTCACACTAATACAGACATGAGCCTTGTAATGCTCTCTCAAGCATGTTCGAAGGGGAATCTGTCTAGTACCAGCAGTGAGTGTGAGGACTTTAAAGCCACAGGCTCTAGTCTTCAAATAGGCTTAAAGGACATTGGATAAAGACAGGCTGGCTGGCCGGCCTCACAACTTCAATGAGAGACTGAAATGTCAAGTGAATCTGCACTTCAAATGCTGTGGTAACCCCACTTAAGGTGAAGGCTGTAAAGGGAAAGGATTTACTTTTGCAATTTTACGAGGAGCTCAGATCCGTGTTTCCCAACCAGGGGTACGTAGACCATTAAGGGTAGGCGAGCACTCTGCAGGGGGTACGTGGATACATGTAATGATAGCAAATGTGTGGAATGTTGTCACATTGCGATAGAGGAAGAAATATAGAGCATGAGGTAGGGGGTACTCATGGTATGACAAAAAAGGCTGACGGGGTATGAAGACAAAAAAAGATTGGGAAACACAGGCCAAGCATATTGTCTCTCTATGAAAAGGAGGCTTTGCTTTAAGGATTTAGGTCCTTAGTCATTCCTATTCCATCACCAGGGATTCTGTTTGTATTAAGATTTATATTTCTCGTATTCATTCATTACTGCAAAATGTCAGGATGAAGAAGAGGTCCTTCAAGGACCAAATGATGACTTCATTGCATTAGGCTACGTTTAGGTGTGCTAAGGTACCCACAGAATGTATTGATGAATACCTTTTCAAATGACTTTATCCTTGTGTATTTTTCCCCAAGAAAACAAAAATTGGGACAAAAAGGGAATTAGTTAGAGAGACACATCGGGCTGTATTCTGTGTACCTGTCTTAGCATTGCCATGCATTCATATACGTAGGCCTACGCATCTGTTTCAGTACCTTTACATACAGTATTATGTAGTGCACTGACAGTGTGTTGGAGAATGTAGGTCACTTTGTATGCCATGTAATGTCTCTGAGTCAGAGCCCATAAATAAATCACAGTTCAAATCACAGGTTTAGAGTAAAAGCACAGATTTTTTCTAGGAAGGGCTGTGGTAAAAGTTTATTTTAGGTCCGTGGTCCAAATGTATTGTGCTGATTGTCTGTCTGTCTGTCTTTGTGGTATGGTGGGGCCCCCTACAGGCGGGAGGCTGAATGGCCACTCTCGAGGGGAGCGTCGGCCGGAGCACGTGGGGGGCTACGAGAGCTCCTCCACCCTCATGAGTAGCGAGCTCGACACCACCAGCTTCTTCGACTCAGAGGAGGACGACTCTGCCAGCAGGTACATACAGGATGCATGCATACACACACACACACACACACACACACACACACACACACACACACACACACACACACACACACACACACACACACACACACACACACACACACACACACACACACACACACACACACACACACACACACTTTCATCAGTGAACATGACACCACAAGCTTCGACTCAAAGGAGGCTGACTCGTACACATGGGGTAGGTGGGGGGGGGGTAGCATTAACACATGCGTTCACAAACACATTGAGATGATTAAGATGCCAACAGATGCCCCAATAAACACATACATCATGCATTCGTGAGACACCTATGCTGAGCACGTACACATTCACAGCTGTCACTGTGTCAGTAGATTTGCAGACAAACTGTTTGAAGTTTGTTTACACTACACTGAAAAAATGACCTTAATACATTATCACATATGCACACAGGCACACACAGACATAGTCACGCGCACACACACACACACGCGCGCACGCGCGCGCACACACGCGCACGCGCACGCACACACACACACACACACACACACACACACACACACACACACACACACACACACACACACACACACACACACACACACACACACACACAAACCACGTCTGTCCTGTCCTGATTAAAGGTAATACGTGCGTGCGGTACTCCTCCCCCCCCCACCCCACACACACACACAAACACACACACACACACACACACACACACACACACACACACAAACACACATTGACACATCCCACCTGCCCACCTGCCTGAGCAGATGACTGCTTCTGTGATCTGGCCTGGTACCAGTGGCACTCACTGCTTAGCCATGCGTTGCTCCACAGACAGTGACAGGCAAGCTGCCGTCTGAAGGAGATGCACTGGAGCAACTACTAATTAGGACACCCCTTACCCACCCCACCTCCCTTTAGCTTTTGGTTCCTTCCCTTTGATGTCAGAGTGGATTTCCTGTTTAAAACTAGTCCTTAGTCAGCAGGGCTGAGAAAAGGTGAAGGAAAATGTCGATGTAAGTTGTTTCTAAAGGCATAGGGCAAAATGTTAACAGTTAGACTATTAGAGTGCCATAGCAGAGGGTAGAGCATTAGACTCTTTGATTAGTCGACGCAATATTCATTTCTTTTAGAAATGTTTTTGGGCGTTTTATGCCATTATTTAGGACAGGATAGTGAGCGAGTGTGACAGGAAATGAATGGGAGAGAGCAAGGGGAAGGATCGGCAGACGACCTCGGGTCATAACTCGGCAGAGGAACCCGGGTCGCCGGCGTTATGGTACGACATCGTATCTCATTGAGCCCCCCCACACACAGTATTGGATTTAACCTGTAAGTTTCATGAATGAATACAGCAAATTAATATACATTTTATGTGTTTTTAATTCTGTGTTGACATAGTGCCACCATAGACTCTTTTAAGAGAGAAATCAGATAGAAACCTTAAATATCCTACTACTACTACTACTAATATAAAATTGTATAGATTTTAGTGTTGTATACATCATGTTGGCTCAGTTCATCATATATATATATATATATTCATCATATAGGCTCAGTTATAACACTGATGTTGTTCTATGGCTGCACACAGCTGTGCATTATAAAGAGTGCACATCTTCTTTGGAATTATAGATCACCTAAAGCTCACTCCAATCACATGCTCTACAAAACCAACACAAAAGATGTTTTCTCCCCTTCTGTCTTGAACGCAATGCATGCTTCACTGGTATTGGTTCAGGGGGCGGTCACATGGTGTCCACGAGCCAATCCCAGGCCCCAGAGTGCATTGTGTGTGGACAGAAAAGGCATAATGGCCCAGGGGTGCATTTCTGGAAAGTGTAGTTGCTAACTATGTTAGCTACTTTGTTGGTTGCAATGCAATTCCCCATTGGCAACTACCTAAATTGCTATCTGCTAACAACTACACTTTCCAGAAATGCACCCCCGAGTTAGTATATGGCATCTTAAGACTGATAGATGTGGCACAGTAAAGGGCTCTGTGACGTGCGTGATGTGATGTGATGTCACCACCGTGTCCCCTGCAGGTTCAGCAGCTCGACGGAGCAGAGCACATCGTCCCGGCTCATGAGACGACATCAGCGGCGGCGCCGGCGGAAACCAAAAGCACCACGGATGGAGAGGGTGAGATGGAAACACATAAACACACACATACATGCACACAGACTTACACACACACACACACACACACACTTGCTCTCTCTCTCTCTCTCTCTCTCTCTCTCTCTCTCTCTCTCTCTCTCTCTCTCTCTCTCTCTCAAACACACTCTCTCTCTCTCTCTCTCTCTCACACGCGCACAGACACACACACACACGCGCTTTCTCTGTCACACACACACACACACACACATTCTCTCTTTTTCTCTCTTTTTCTCTCTTTCTCTCTCTCTCTCTCTCTCTCTCTCTCTCTCTCTCTATCTCTCTCTCTCTCTCTCTCTCTCTCTCTCTCTCTCACACACACACACACACACACACACACACACACACACACACACACACACACACTCACCAATTGCTATGGATAAGAATTTCTCCTGTCTGTTTTACTGGCTTTCAATGTACTCATGGTGGTCTAATATCTGTCTTGTTCTATCGCTGTCTGTCTGTCTGTCTGTCTGTCTGTCTCCTCTCTCTTGTCTCTCTCTCTTCTCTCTGTTCTTCAGTCATCGTCGTTCAGCAGTATCACAGACTCCACCATGTCTCTGAACATCATCACTGTCACGCTAAACATGGGTGAGTACTGTATGTGTGTGTAAATGTGCTGTGTCTCAAATTGTGCACTTGTGTGAGTGCACTGAGGTCTTTAGTGCATATTGTCGTGGAAAAGTTTGGACGCTATTCACTGTACCCTTACTGGAAGTGACGGGCGAGCATAGCATTAGCTCGCCAATATTTCAGTTGGCTACTGTTTACATTGCACAGCCATTCGTGCTTTTATGTGCATTCCCTTCACCCCAAATGGCAACTACGTATCTCACATAGAATACTTGGCTTGACATGAAATGGTTGGTGTCTCAGCAACATTACTTACATAATTAAGGGACTCTTGACCAAACTCTTCTACTAAACTGAACACCACGTTTCTTCCATTTTGTTAACAACATAGTGGCCATTTCGTGTGTGCAGTGTCCATCGTACGTGCAGTGTCCAGCACTTAGTTTTTGACCGTTGTTTGAGCAGCATCCGGGCACTTTAAGTAAACTGAATTTACAGAAATTCTCAGTGAGCGTGAGCACCCTAAACATGGTGCCCGAAGTGCACAAGTGTGCGATATGAGACACAGAAATGTATTCAGCTACTGTTTGTTCACATGTGCTTGTTGACAGCCTCCACATGGTCTCTTATAAAGCTATACTCTGTCTCTGTGGCTGTACCCCTTCTTGTCTTCACCCATCCAATCTTTCTCCTTGTGTACGTCTCTCTCCCCCTAACATCTCCACACTTGTGTCCCTTTAGAGAAGTACAACTTCCTGGGCATCAGCATCGTGGGCCAGAGTAACGAGAGGGGAGACGGCGGCATCTACATCGGCTCCATCATGAAGGGGGGAGCAGTGGCCGCCGACGGAAGGATAGAACCTGGAGACATGCTACTGCAGGTGAGAGAGAGAGAGAGAGAGAGAGAGAGAGAGAGAGAGAGAGAGAGAGAGAGAGAGAGAGGGGGAGAGAGATTGTTATGTATGTAATGGATGGTGTGTGTGTGTGGATTTTAAGGCGTAGAGTAGCTGTGGGCAGCTGTGGCCTAGTGGTTATGGAGGTGGCCTTAAGATCAGAGGGTTGCAGGTCGGTATCCCACCCTTACCAGACCTCCATCTCCATCCATGGGTGAAGTGCCCATGAGGAAGGCACCTAACCCCACATTGATCAAGGGAATTGTAACCAATACCCTGAAAATAATAACTGGAAGTCGCTTTGGATAAAAACATCAGTTAAATGTAATGTAGTGTGATGTAATGTCATACGGTATGCATTGTATTAGATTGAACAATGTGTTTTTGTTGGTGGCTTCTTGAGTACAGAGAAAGTGAGGAAGTTTACGTGCATGCTCCTATCTTGTAGCATGTTTGATTCAAATTTCAAATATTCTTATTTTTGTGTGCCTCCTACCCTTTTCTTTGTCCTGTTCCTGTCTCCAGGTGAACGACATCAACTTCGAAAACATGAGCAACGATGACGCAGTGAGAGTGCTGAGGGAAATAGTGCACAAACCAGGGTAAGACAAGCAACACACACACACACACACCACACACACACACACACACACACACACACACACACACACACACACACACACACACACACACACACACACACACACACACACACACACACACACACACACACACACACAGACACACACAAACACACACACACACACCCACACACACACATGTGCGCACATGCACACACAATTCTCAACTCAAGCAAGCACTTGTCAACTCAAAATATAAGAAATGGCATGTCTTTTGTCTTTTTCCATCCACAGTCCAATCACTTTAACTGTGGCCAAATGCTGGGACCCCAATCCACGAGGTTGCTTCACCCTGCCCAGAGGTAACACTTACCACACAAGTGTTATTTTTATTGTCTATTATGTGTTCATTGTATAACATTTCCCACACGTTTATTTACTAAACAACAACTCAAGGACGTCCATTTACTTTATGTGACTGTCATGTAGTTAGAGATATTTTAGGGGCTTTTTGTAACTGTAACTGGGGAAACAGAGATGGGCTAGGGTTGGGACATGACCCAGGCCGGACTCGAATCCCATGGGGATCCAAGCCCATATGTGGGGGGCTTAGCACGCTGCTCCGCAGCATTCCAGTTATGTAGTTTTGAGCTACTGTGGCACTACGTATATATAAGAGTAAACCATCTGCCAAACTGGCAAGTCAATTGACACTGAAAATATTACAAGCCACCGCCAAGTTTTATCAGAATTCCGCTGCTGGCAGGTTCCAATGTCAAGCCCTGTTGCAGACTGCATTTTGGCTTTTAACACTTTGGGTGGTCAGATGATTGGCAACATTCATCCTTGTATGTGCAATACTAGCAAAAAATACATTGCATTACCTGAATCACCAAAAGCCTCTTGTTTCTGACATGACCATGACCTGACTTAGGCCTTGTTTACATGTATGTGCTTATTTATAAAACAGGAACATTTTTTATCCGATTACATTTTGACCCCGTTGACAAGCCATGTGGATTAAAAAAACACAGTGTGTGACAGGTGCGTTTTAAAAATCTCCAATTATAAAACATAATAACCATCCCTCCCCCCCAAACCCCTGCCAGGTGAGCCGATCCGTCCCATAGACCCGGCTGCGTGGGTGTCCCACACGGCGGCCATGACGGGGGCGTATCCGGTGTACGGTATGAGCCCATCCATGAGCACCATCACCTCCACCAGCTCCTCCATCACCAGCTCCATTCCAGAGACCGAGCGTAAGTGTGATCCCCTCCCACCACCCACCACCCATCCACCCAACACCATACCCCCTCCCTTCATTACGAAGTGAAAAATGCAGTGTTAATTCAACATTTAAGAGAGTACTCTGGAACCATACACTCCAGAAGATGTTTAATCAACTCTCTAAATGTTGAATTAACACCACTTTTTACTGTGTACCAAAGTCAGAGAAGACAGAAGAAGAGATCGGCATCTTTTATTCGTTGGCCTGTATTGTTACATCACTGACGCCGCCATTTATTTTTTGGTTATAATACCTGGCGTGGCGACAACGTTAAAACAAAAAGGCGGTGGACTAACACCGTTAAGAAGGACTTGCCGTTCTCTACTTCTCTTCTATCTGCCAGTACCCTCTCCTTCAGCGGGTGTCCCGTTTCACATTGCTGTGTTGCTGTTACAGTCCTGACCTACCTGCCTGTCAATCACGTTGTTTACTCAGGCTAACCCTATGGCAATGATTAGCCATAAGGCAGGGGCCAGGTGGTCCGACACACATGGAATTTCCTCCTGCTGAAAGGTATTGATCCCTGTGGCTAGGATATGCAGCAAGTCAATGCCTACATCCCAAGCTTGTCATAAGGACTTAGAAAAAAAATCAATCCTGGAGCCAATCTGAGATTTTACCCAGATTACCAACCCAAGAGTCAAGTTCGAATGTATCCAAGTCCTTGACCTTGACACTGCTTAGAAAAAGACACAAATCAACAACGCACAGCAACACGGGGATTTGAAAAGGGCACCTTTGCTATGTTTCCTGCTTGTCCTCGGCTGGACTGTGTGCACATCATGCGCTTTACTGTAGCACGCTACGTATAGCTTTACACATCACAGTTCTCATCTGCCTCTTGACCGAGTTGACCTTTTGACCTTTTCCGCACCCCACACAGGGTTCGACGACTTCCACCTGTCCATCCATAGCGACATGGGCATGGTTGCCAAGGCGATGGCGTCTCCAGAGTCGGGCCTGGAGGTGCGGGACAGGATGTGGCTGAAGATCACCATTCCCAACGCATTTATAGGTACTGTAGCGTGCAATAGACACTGTATTTAACTTCACCATTCCCAACGCATTCATAGGTACTGTAGCGTGCAATATACACTGTATTAAATTTCACCATTCCCAACGCATTCATAGGTAGCGTGCGATATACACTGTATTTCACCATTCCCAATGCATTCATAGGTAGCGTGCAATATACACTGTATTTCACCATTCCCAACGCATTCATAGGTAGCGTGCTATATACACTGTATTTCACCATTCCCAACACATTCTGAACACCCTGTGGTGTTGAGGTGACCCTCTGGCACCCGAGAGGGAGATTCTTTGTGCTGCTCTGGCACGCTTTTGATCCTTAGGATTCGAACACACTTACCACATGGTAGCAAACATACCCAAAAGTATTTTGCAGAGCATTTCACGTTAGGTGCTAGGGGTGTTTTCAGTGATTAGGAATAGAGACACTACATCGAGATGTGAAGGGTGGTGTGGTGGAAAAAAATGACCTATTGGCATGGTGTTTATACACTGTCACTGTAACACTTTATTTTAATGGTTCACTATTCAAGAGGCATGGTGTTACACTGGTATTACATGGTATTAAATATTGTTACACTGGTTATTACACTGTACCTAATGTGGTAGATCCACTGTAATAGTGAACCGTTCAAATAAAGTGTTAGCCACTTTCCATATTAGGGAGGCTTTAGCTGAGATCTACAGGTATATATGGGGGACCTGGCCAGGGTTTAGTTTTGGAACCCCTACTGCTCTATTGCATTGTATTGCAACAGCAGTGGGATCTTGGCCGGCCCCAGCTGTCCATATTAGTGGCGTAAGGACACGGAGCTGACTTATAGAAGACTCTGCACAATTCTGCCCATGACTCTCATAGGAACAGCAGACGTTCATTCATAAATTTAATTATAAAAAAAAATAACGTTCACATATTAAAAGAATGTAAATGAGATAAATGAATTGAATGTATCACAGTAGAAAATATATTAATCTGGAGACATTCTGTAACTCCATTTGTGGGCTGTCTAGACAGTAGCAGACAGGCAAGCTGTCAAGGAATATGCTGTCCCGGGCCCAGGGAGAATGGGGGGCTCATAATTGGCCCCTCATTACATTGAATGTATTGGGTGGCGGCGGGCCCTTTCAGATGACTTTGTCCTGGAGCCAGCCAAAGCGGCCCTGGTAGTAGACACTATGAAATATGATTTCTATTGCAAATGCGAATCAGTTGAGCCACCAAACCACTCTCAGCCCCATGTCTGAATTGACATAATTCATTGATTTCACGCTCATGCTCAGTTGTAGCTTGGCCTTCTCTTGGTAGGTCTGCTGTTGCACTACTGGAATGTCACAAAATAGGCAAAGCCATGGAGGGACTTTCTCGTCTGCCAGTGATTTTATTGGTTTGGAAACCAACACCACAATTTTGGAGAATTGCTGTAGCAAATTGAGTTACTTTTGACCACATATACAGTACATTATAGCATCAACAATCCCCAGCAGGATTTTATTTTAAGTCTTTAAACATTTGAAACATCTGCTAGCTTGCGCACTCCCCCGCCCAACCTCTTTCTTTTACATATTAACACACACACACACACACACACACACACACACACACACACACACACACACACACACACACACACACACACACACACACACACACACACACACACACACACACACACACGCAAACATGCATGCAAACACACACTTTCTAGTGTAATGCACTGCATGTGGAAGGTTCATAGACTACTTTTCTCCTCTCTCCTTCCTCTGTCTCTCAATGTCTGTCAATGTCTCACAATATATAACACTCCCACCCCTCTCTCTCACCCCCCCTCCACTGCACCAGGCTCTGATGTGGTGGACTGGCTGTACCACCACGTGGAGGGCTTCACGGACCGCAGGGAGGCTCGCAAGTACGCCAGCAACCTGCTGAAGGCCGGCTACATCCGCCACACCGTCAACAAGATCACCTTCTCCGAGCAGTGCTACTACATCTTTGGAGACCTCTGTGGCAGTGAGTATTAGTAGTATTCGTCTCTGGTCATTGTTTATAAAATGCGGAGAAGTGCAGCACTGCTACAATGATGGTCAAATCACTTTTAAATCTAACTGAAACATCAGATCTCAAAATTGTTTGCTTTTTATCGTAATTGTAGCAGTGTTGCTCTTTCCAGCACTTTTTCTTTGATAGGGATTCCTCCAGAAAGAGTTGTGCCTGCAAAGAAAAACTTTCCAAGTGCAAGCCACCATCTCTATCCTTTGTGAACTCTTGTCATTTCCCCCCATTTTTTAAATCCCCTATGCCTGATTTGTTTTGCATGGTAAAATGACTGTCTATCCCTATTATATAAGCCAGAAGTAGCCAGATGTTTTATTTGACCTGTTTTGTTTTGCATGTTAGAATGAATATCCCTATTATGTAAGCTAAAAATAGCCAAATGTTTTGTTGGACTGTTTAGTAACTTCACTTCCCCCTTTGCCCTCTGTTTCTTTTTCCCTCTGTCCGTCTCTCTCCCTCTCTCTCTCTCTCTCTCTCTCCCTCTTTCTGTCTGTCTGTCTGTCTGTCTGTCTGTCTCTCTCTCTCTCTCTGTCTGTCTGTCTGTCTGTCTGTCTGTCTGTCTCTGTCTCTGTCTGTCTCTCTCTCTCCCTCTCTCTCTCTCTCTCTCTCGCGCTCTCCCCCCTCCTCCCTGAATGACATCCCTCTCTCCTATAGACATGGGCACGCTCACCCTGCACGACCACGATGGCTCTAGCGGTGCGTCCGACCAGGACACCCTGGCCCCCCTGCCCCACCCGGGAGCCGCCCCCTGGCCCTTGGCGTTCCCCTACCAGTACCCCGTCCCGCACCCCTACAACCCCCAGCCTCCTGTACACGAGCCGCCACCCCACAATCCACCTGCAGGGGGCGGTAGTGGTGGCAGCCATCACAGCGGAGGTGAGATGCTGGAGAGAGAGCATGTTGGTCTAGTGCACCAGGATAGATGCAGCAATCCACACCCACACATGCACATGGACGCACGCACGCTTGCTCACTCTCTCTCACACACACACACACACACACACACACACACACACACACACACACACACACACACACACACACACACACACACACACACACACACACACACACACACACACACACACACACTGTTCAAAAACAGAGGAATCTCCTTGTGTCTTCAATAGATCTGTCAGATTATTTCTGTTTGTCTCATTGTCTCTTTCTCTCCTCTCTCTTCTCTTATTATCCTTCTTTACTCACTCCCTCTCAATATTTCTTTGGTAACTGAGTCTGTTTGCCTCTCATTTCTATTTCTATCCTTGTAAAGAATAAAGGAGTCCCTCGCCCTATGGCCACATACAACCTTTTTGACACCATCACACAAGTACACACACACACCGCTTCACTATGAATCATTCATGTAATGATTGTATGTAATGTACATTTCTCTCCCTCTCTCTCTCTCTCTCTCTCTCTCTCTCTCTCTCTCTCTCTCTCTCTCTCTCTCTCAGGGAGTCGCAGCAGTGGCTCCAACCGCAGTGGCAGCAAGAAGGAGTCAGCAGCAGCAGGAGGAGGAGGAGGAGGCTCAGGAGGCAGCGGAGGAGGAGGAGGAGGGGGAGCAGCCTCAGGAGGCAGCGGGGGTGGAGGAGACTCCAAATCAGGAGGGAGTGGCAGCGAGACCGAGCCCAAACCAGACGGCTCCACCAAGGCCACTAGCGACCGCCCTTCGGCTCCCCCTAGCGAGCGCAGCGTGCATAGCACCCACAGCCTGCGCAGCACGCACTCGGCAGGGGCGATGGCCGGGGCCTACGGACCCCCGGGCTTGCCCCCCCAGCCCCAGAGCCCCACCCCTGTGCCCCCCACGGCTCCGCCGGGCTCGCCCCCGGGTCGCGAGCTGGCCTCCGTGCCCCCCGAACTCACGGCCTCGCGCCAGTCCTTCCGCATGGCCATGGGAAACCCCAGCGAGTTCTTTGTGGACGTCATGTGACCTGAGGTGTGACAGCAGATGATGGGAAGTCGATCAGAGGCAGTGTCGCCACCACGCGGGCGTACGTACGTTCAGGTGTTCAGGACACTTGTCTGTCTGCCAACCCCCCTACCGCACCGAACCCCAGGAAAAGGAGAGATGAAAGTGTACAGGAGAGAGAATAAGAGGGACAGGGAGTGTGTGTGTGTGTGTGTGTGCGTGTATGTGCGCGTGTGGCGTGTGCTCGCGCGTGTGTGTGTGTGCGTGTGTGTGTGTGTGTGCGTGCGTGCATGCATGCGTGTGCGTGCGTGCGCGTGTGGAAGTTCAGAGAATGTGTCCTGTCTCATCACTCTCTCCTGCCTCTATCTCTGCTGTTGAGTGTGTCGTACTTTCTTCAGTGAAGAAGTAGCTGTGCTCTTTTCCTGACTCCTATCAAAACAGAAAATCTCTTTTTTTAAATAGAAAAAAAGAAAGAAAACACAAAAAAGCAAATTCCTGTTGCTGTCTGCTTTGTTTTTAAGGGAGTGTGTTCAAGCGACCGAGAGTGGGTGAGACTGAAAGAGAAGCGGGAAAAGCCTTTTATTTTCGTAAAATCTCTGTTGATGACTCTGTTTTAGTTCCCTCCGCCCCTTCCCCTTACTCTTCCTTTGGCACTTGTCCTGTCTAGGGCTGAATCCAAAATGCTCTCTCCTTCACTGCAGAGTTCAGATGTTTGTCTAGCCTACTACATGTGGAAGAAATTGACGGTAAAGTTGACTTTGACTAGTGCACTCTACAGGAAACAAGGCAACGGTAACTTGCACGATCTACAGTATGTATGTAATGAACCAGTTGACATTTCGGATATGACCTAGGTTTCTCTCATGGAAACCCTACAGTTGTGAGAAGGTGGGTGAGTGTGTGTGAGGCTGGAGGGGTAGGATGAAACTTTGGGTACATGTCAATCTCCTTCCTCCAGTCACTTCCTCTGACCTCATGTCTTGAGGACCAGATGTGTCATTCCCACAGTAAGTAAAATGCCTGGCAACAAATTTGATTCAACCAGCTCTGTATCAGCTGATGATATTGAGAACTCAAAACAAGGTTGACCAGCTACTCGTTAGAGTCAGCTGTGTTGGAAGGAAACTGTGGCTTTTTTTGTGGCTTTCTGGACCCGGAATTGACAACTATGTTTGGGACACTTCAAACCATGAGAAGGTGAGAGGACACCGGGGCAGAGATGGTAGAGATGGGCCAGCACGAGTCTTGGTTCCTCCATGCCCCCCTTGAATCCTTCTTGTTTCCTGAGGGGTGACACTGAGGCTCCGTTAATACATACCCGGGTATTTTGATATTTTTTTTCCTTCCCTACGCTTACCAAAATGTCTTCGTTCACACCATCGGCAAATCCGCAAATATGCTGCCGAGATCTGTCAGAAATACGTTAAGCCTGTGTGCGGCCAAGAGAATGCCATTCAAGTCTCCGTTTTTCAGTTTATATACAAACGCTAACTGGAGTTTAAAAAAACCCCTCAATTTTTTTAATTTTTAATTTACAGTAGATTTGTTTTCAGTGGAAAATCCTTTGTTTGTGTGTAAACGAAAGCCACAAATGAAGGGAAAGGTCTTTGTTTATCAAAATTCCCAGGTATGTATGAACAGCCTCTGAGGACAGAGGTGACAACAGGAGGATGGATATTGATGTGGAGGCCTGTGAGATTGAGGACCCTGTGTGGTCACTCCGCCTCTCCTCTAACATGTCTGATGAAGCTCTGCGGTGTTTGCAATGTGTATGGAACAAGACACTAAGATGAAGAAGAGAAAACGCTGAGATTTGTTCTATATTTGTCTTTCGTTTTATTTTCATGTTTTCCTTCCGGCTGTTTTGCTTGGGAATCATTCAGATAACACCAGGAAGAGACGGAGTATGAGACTGGGTGTTTAAAAAAAAAGAGCGAGAGAGAGCGCTATACAGAAGTCATATTAAAAAATTCTCAGTATGCAATACTTTTATCTTGCCTTTTATCAGACAGCGATGTTAGACAAAATGAAGTATAGTGACATTTTGTGTTAGATGCAAGATTACTGAAGGTACTACTTAACAAGGCTAAAAGTGTCTGGTTATGTTTTTAAACTGCAGACCCTTACCTAAATCTAAATGTCTGCTTTAGTTCCCATGGTAACGGAGCACTGATGTCATGTCTGGAGAAAGTTGCAGGCCAATCAGAAAACTGGAAACTGGAGGAACTCTGCTGAACAGACAACTCAACATATTAGTCTAGATGCAACTGCATAATCCCTGAGATTGACTGTTACCTCCAATGATGTGCTTGCATAGAGCTGACACCATGTTTTATTTTATTTTACCAGAGCGTATCAGTTAAAAACTGACATAATTTATCATGTCTCATTAACATCTAGTTTTGGTATGCTCCACAGCCTAACATCTCATTTTACTGTCTTCTGTAAAACCTCTCCTTTCCCTTTGAAATACACTTATCACAAGTTTTCGATTTATTAGAAACTGATATTGTATAGTGACAAATGGTTCGATTTAATACTCATTGTACACTGTTTTATGAGAACAAACAAAAAATTGTTTTTATTTATAAACATAGTTTTATTGCAAACTCTTCTGGCTGTCTGTGACTTTATTCATCTGAAGTTTAGTCCTGAACGTTTTAGGCTACTACCTTAATCGGTGTGATTATTGGCAAATCGACATCCCTTTGCTATCAGGGGATGGCCTCAGTGACATACGTAAGTGAAGTGAAAGTGTGAAAGTCCAACCCCCATTGTCATTGTGACATAGCACTCCACAAAATTGCATTTATGCCTCAACTGTGCAAGGGGGCAGCCCCCAATGGCGCCCCAACAGAGCAGTGCAGCGGGACGGTACCTCAGTCATGGAGGAGGATGGGGGAGAGCACTGGTTAATTACTCCCCACACACCAACCTGCCAGGTCGAACCGGCAACCTTTGGGTTACAAGTCTGACGCCCTAACCGCTTACCGATGACTGCCTGTATAATGACTGCCCATATAAGGACACAGAGTGACAGTCAAACTCATTCCTCATGTACTTTTCTTCTGCTTGGGGACTTGTCACGTCATCAATGTCATTTATGCTTGAAGTTTTATTTGATATCTTGCTGCAAAAGCACAATTCAAAGGCCATTATCTTGTTTGCAATTGTGCTCTCGAATGGGGAAAAGTCCAGATAAAGCTGTGCTGCCTAAGTTGACAGCGGGGAAACTTTATTTTTATCCCCAAGGCACGGACAGGATGAACTAGTTTGACTTCCAGACACAGAGTCTTGTAGTAGGCCTACACTCACTTCCACACAAAACATCAAAGATGCCTTTCATGTATGTAGGCTATATGGAGTAACAGTCGCCTTGCAGGAAACATGCTGTGAAGGCCCGGGGTGGACTCAGGGTTGGTTTACATTCATCAGCAAGGACTCAAAATGGCTGAACAAATACAATAACCAGACATGACTTTTCACGACACTGACCAATCTTTGCTTACTTTTAGGTGTGGGCCCAGATGCAACTGTCATGTGGCTGTTTTAGTGTTTACAATATGGCAGCCATTACCCAGAGACAGTTGACTTTGACAGGCGATGGAGACATTAGCCTACCTGCGTCTGGATCTGTGTCTAGGGAAGAATGCCCATCATTTTGCATTTTCTTGTTAGAGAGCTGTAGTAGGCCACTTTGGGGAAATAAAGCTCCTTAGAACTCTCAGGCAACCAGTTATGACAGGCCAAGGCCAGTAATACGAGTAGGGTCTGTCTGCGTCCTGCAAGACAGGGGCGTGTCTTGAGAAGGCGTGTCTCGAGCGGTCTGAAGGCGTGTCTCGAGCGGTCTGAAAAATGGATTACACCACAGCCCTTTGAAGCCAGTTGGAGCCATTGAAACCCATTCAAAACTTCATTTTTTCGATCTGACACAGAATATTTTTAATTTAGACCTAAAGACACACCATGGGTCCTGTTTAAAAGTTGAGAACCTCAGCTTTCCATAACTGAAAGCGGTATTTTCCTAGCAGCTACCAATCCGAAGGTAGCCTACTTTAAGTGCGGAATTACTTTTCTAAAGATAGCGTTTTGTTTCCTTGGAAACGGACGCGGTTTATGTGTTACGCACACGCTATTTGACTCGGTTTTGCCCTATTATGGATGCATTTCTAATCTTGACATGTTAATGGACAATCTATGCGAATTTCATAATGTGTTTTTATGTGATATGGGAGTAAATGTGTTTACATCCCGTCTGGGATTTGTTAAAATAGCTGGCCCGCTAGTTAGCTAGCAAGTGCTAGCTCTACACTACATCATGTGTCAAAAGTGGGAAGATTTGCCGACACTCAAGGCTGTGGATATAATGAACTGGTCTGTGAATGTTTTCAAAATGTTTTGCTTTGACAAATTGCTGATATTAAACATCCAAATCCTGGTGTTTCTTTGTGTATGTTTGGGCCATTGAGACAGATCGATTGTAATATCTATTTACTTGCTAGCTAACTAGCGGACTAGCTAACAAATCCCAGACGGGCGTACTGTTAACACATTTTACTCCCATGTTCCATAAAAACGCATTTTGAAACTCGCACAGATTGTTCATTAGAATGTCAAGATTAGAAATGCATCCATAATAATGCAAAACCGAGTCAAATGACATACATTGTTTTATCGCTTCGTCAGTCTGTCTGGCTTCTATTTACTCTCAATGGTCTGGCTTCATCTCTGTTCCGTTTCCAAGGAAACAAAACGCTATCTTTAGAAAAGTAACCCGCACTTAAAGTAGGCTACCTTCGGATTGGTAGATGCTAGGAAAATGCCGTTTTCAGTTATGGAAAGCTGAGGTTCTCAGCTCTCATCAGCTGAGGTTCTCAGTATCTCATCATTATATGAAATACCGTTTAACAACTTTTATTCACTGTTTGAATTCGTATGGCGGCGCTAAATCCTGTTTCCTGCCACTACCGGTAGGCGTGTCTCGAGAGGGCGTGTCTCGAGCAGGAGGTGGGCGTGTCTTTAGTGGACGCAGGACGCAGCCGGACACTATTGGAGTAATACACTGAAAGCAAACAAATCAAAACTGAAAATACTGCCTTGGAGGCCAATAAATTAAGGACATAATCAAACATTTACAGTAGGCTAGACTCCTGCTTTGAACACACTGACAGTACTACAGTACTAATACTACAGAAATTTCAGAGTGTGGGTTCAGTTCTTGCAGTCACGTCACTGCGTCGTGTCAGCTGACGGGGAGGCTTCGAAGGAGGGAGCGGTCGACATCTTGAATAAGGGCAGATGACTGAAACTGACCGTCAGACAAAGCAAGACAGGGAGCATCGTTTCGAGTGACCGGCGAGGGTTGCGAATTCTCGTTGTGGTGAACGACGACAGCCCTGTCAAAGGGTGTGTGAGGGAATCAGGTAAGAAAATTGTCGACCAAGCACCGCCAAAGGAGTGGACGACTTCAGTCGTGACTAGAGCCAGTGATCCAGTGGACTAGCTACCTGACGGCTAGCAAGTGAGCCAGTGCTAGCTTTCTAGATAGCTCTAGTTGGCTGTCTTCTCGGTCTACTTGCTGTGAACCCCTGTAGCGCTAAGTGGGGTAATTTGTCATTGAGCATTTTTGCAACTTAGTTATTCAAGATGTTTCAACAATTTATGTTTAAATACGCACTGAATTGCTTTTATTTTTGCGTAATGGCGTGGTATTGAATTCACACCATGTTTATTTATAGGCGACACCGGAAAATAGATGGAATCGGTAGTGCTAATGTCAACGCTAGAACTAGCCGACCTGACCGCCAAGATGTTTCGGTCAGTCAGACATTTTGGTGGCAGAGGAGCTACGTTTGCCATACAGTAAACTGTCACGTAGTCGTTTAGACAAAGGTCCACCCACCAGAGTATGTATTTTTCGCCCAAATACCAGTTGTCATATTTACGCCTGTCTTAAGCCCAAAGAATCAACATCTCGATAGCTAGGCAAGGCTACGTGACTGCTAGCACTAGCTGCCGACGATATCGTCGCAGTGGGCTTGTCCGTGCTAGGTCGGCGGACATGTTGGACGCCTAGTTCTAGCGGCGAATAAATGTCGTTGGATTGTGTGGACTTATCGTCACATTTCATTTTTTAATGCATGGCTATTTTCTGGATCATTTTCAATGGGCTGGTGTCAGCCAAACCGATATGGAAGACAGATGGAGAGCTAGCCTCGAACCTAGGAACCGAGAAGCTAGCCTAGAACCTACGCTCTACCTGCCAACGTCAACTAGCGCAATGTTTATCCTGTATTGCAGGATGTACGGCAATTTTCTTTAAAATTGCTTTATGCCAATGGATTTCATTATATTTTGATATATTTTTTTTATTATTATTTACCTTTTATGGTGATATTGCTGCTGAGACTGGCAGTTCTACGTTGGTCATTGTCCTCATTTTCCCTGTCAGGTTCTCACATCTAGGCCTTTCCTAAATGAATGTTGAATGATATCTGTGATTTACTGATCGTTATTATGTTTCAATCGGTAGACATCTATAAATATCAGGGAAACTAGTGATTCAGTCCCACTGTAATGATATCTTCCTGACACTGCATTTGAAATGCCCGATTGAGCGAACGCGAGTCTGACAGCCCATATGTAGCTGGAGGAAAAGCACCAATGAATTGAATATGTTACATTGTAACCTGTATTTTTGATTATCACTAGTTGCGACTTGCCTGGTTAACACCAGACCTAATCACAAGTGTCTTTCAGATCGAAACGATTGTGTAGAACTAAAGGCAGTATGGGAGTTCCCAGGCTAAGTTGCGACGGTATTGGCGCAGGAGAAACAGTCATGGTTTCAGGGTGAGGATGATTTAGCTCGGTAGTTGGTTGGCCTACCAGGTTGCCTGTAAAAAAAGGTGGCTCAGTGCCAGTGTGATGCAGGCCTACTGTGATTTCGTGCCACAATTTTAACATAACATAATGAAACTATTACTGGCATGGAATTTGTTCTACTGGGTTGTTGTTTGAAGTCTCCTTCCTGTGTCACAGAGACGCACGCATGCATTCGTGACTGCTTTACAATGGCCTCCTGCCCTCAGCGATGCAATCAGAGTGGCTGATGTTGACTGAGGTTACTGTGCAGGAAAAAAAAAAACATTACTGTAGTTGTTGTCACTATATCCAGTGGACCTTGTTACCATATCCAGGGATCTTGTGATTCCCCTGTGGTTAGGATTTTGTGGTACAGATCATAACTCATCATTCATGACCAATAAACACATTGACTGACAGGGCCACTCTGGGCTGGCTATCCATTTTAGCCTGGCTTTGCATACTGCTGCTGCTGTTGCACGCAAGCCCTGCCTGGTTAGTTGGCCCAGGCGTAATCGTATCAAGAGTATTTTTAGACGCTCCTGGAGTGAGTGTGAGAGGAGATTAGTGCGCTTCTCCCAATGTGGGATGAACCTCCTCATTGGTGCTGCTGCGTCTCCTGAGTTAAAAATGGAGATGGCGGGGAGTGGGGGGTACTACTGACTCACTACTATCCTTTATTCACAGTAGATATACTTCCAGCAATCAGCAGCCACTTATGCTTGCCTTAAAAGAGTGTGTGTGTGTGTGTGTGTGTGTGTGTGTGTGTGTGTGTGTGTGTGTGTGTGTGTGTGTGTGTGTGTGTGTGTGTGTGTGAGTGAGTTGGGTCCTACTTTGTCGTTGCTGTTTATCTGACATGTTGCCTCTCTCATCTGTCTGTCCGTGCTTGCAGTAGTTCCATGATGTCTCATGAAGACTGAGCACTCGCCACCATGATCGGAGGACTGTTCATATACAACCACAAGGGGGAGGTGTTGATCTCCCGCGTTTACCGGGATGACATAGGGTGAGTACTGTGTTGAGGAATACTACTGTTTTTTGGTATTTTTCTCTTTTTTTCCCAAGTTCTGCATTTTCCCATCCAAAGAGCACCTCAAATTATTGACTGTTTGAGTCCAGGAAGTGCTCCTGTAATAAACATTTTTTTTTAAATTACGACTGAAGAGATATTTCCAATTTCCCTTGTTGTCTTGTTTTTTGGGTTCCTCTATCATACCGGTTTTCTTTGAGCTCTATGTGTTCTCAGACCTCCGAGTGTTTCCCTAGGTCACCTCAGCACTGTTGTGGGTTGCTGACTTGATCAGATTCTTTCTCTCTTTTTTTTTTTTTTTTTGAATTGTTTCCACCTCCCATTTCCTTCCTTCCCTCCGCCTGCCTGTTTTTGCTTCCTTCTTTCCTTGCCCTTCTTAGGTCTTCTTAGGTCAGCCTAATCCTCATTGTCAGTTTTGTTTTGTGCTGCTGGATTTCCTTCCATCCTCATATGTCAGTCATTTTCTTTTCTTTCTGACGCACATTTCCCCCTGTTCCTGTCACTTCATGCGCCTTCTGGTGTGTGTGTGTGTGCGTGTGTGCGTGCGTGCGTTTGTTTCGGCTCTTCGTCCATTTTACTAAGCCTCACAGCTATCCTCCTGCACCATGTTGACATGCGTTTCCCACACTACTCACTAAAGCAGGGAGGGCAACAAAAACATACAAATGGAGGTTGATCATACCATTACCATTACCCGTACTTAAACATGTAGATGTCTAAAGTTTTCGTCATTTTGGGCAGACGAGGTGCTCAGTTCTGTGCTGATTATGCTGTTTGATTATGGCAGCAGCATGTGACGTGGAGAAAACCAAATTGGTTCAAGAGATACCACCTTGGTGGAGAAGATTTAAGTTGGCTGCATTCACACTTTCAGCATGAGGAGAAAAAAGGTTCATTAAAAAAAAACTGTGTTGTATAATTTGATAACATGTGTTGTATAGCATACACTGCTCAGTGTTTAAAAGTCACACTACGTCCAACACACCACCCCAGGGGTGCATTTCTCGAAACCATAGTTGCTAACTACATTAGCTACTTTGTTGTTTGCAGTGCAATTTCCCATTGACAACTACCCAAGTTGCTAAGTGCTAACAATAACGCTTTCGAGAAACGCACCCCAGGTTAGTGTGTGCTGTGCTGCACAGGACAGATGTGGGAATGGATATTTTACTGGTGCACACTGCCCATTTGGCCCATCATTTCCCAGTTGTTAATGCATCACGGGTGTACTGGCTCTGACCTTTCCACAAACCTACAGATGGCAGCCGGCAAACAGGGGAGAAGAAAGTGGAGGATGGAGAATAGTGAGTGTAACATAGAGGAGTGGAGGAGAGGAAAGAAGGGGGAGTGTAGTAGATTGGAGGATGGAAAGAGAGAGTGGAAGATGGGGGTGGAGAGGAGTAGCCTGAGTATCATCCTCCGTAGTGACCGCGCTGGCTCAATACTTTCGCTTGCTGACCACGGAGTCTGACCCTGCAGCCACCCCCGGCAGTTGGAATTCAGATATTCGTTCAGTATCTGAATAGCCAATAGGCTCGCTGATAGTCTAAGCCCCTCCCCAAGCCCTCTTACATATTCAACTGAAATACAACAACTTGATGATGGCGATGTGATGTCTGTAACCAGGACATTTGATAGTGCTTGGTGTAAACTGGGACATTGCCGTCCGCCAAGACCTTTGACGGGCTTTCGGCACTGACACTGCGCAGCTCTTGGGCAGTCACACTGGGCGTTTCTCTTCTGTTCACTTTAATGGTTTTAGTTGACAGTTAATATCTTCATAACAAGGTTGGAACAAGCGCAGCCCCATTTCAGTGTTACTTTTTTTGCTGTCACACTCGACGCATATACACAGACACAAACTGGGAAGGAGAGAGGGTGGGGGCTGCTCCGTGGGCTGTGCATTTGGCGCATATTAAACAACGCAACTAGTAGTTTCCCAATAAAATTTGAATCATAATGCCGTGGATCCAATACTATAATATCATATAATATTGTCCTTAAGTCTGAGCGATGCATTGATTATTTGTTTAGGGTACGTTTTCTGCCAGCTAAATGCAAGGGGGAAGGGGGCTATATTAGCAAACAAGACGATTGCACAGTTAGCCTGCTAATTTTAAATATGATCACCTGGAGCTAATAGCCTTCACATGGCTTAATCCATCCCTGTTATCAGTCCGCTTGAGGTTTTTGCTTCGGGAAAGTGAAAAAATGAGGTCCTAATTAATCTTCAGATGGTGTCGGACCCTGACGGTGCCATAGGCACACGTTGTATGTCTCCCTGAAATCGTAGGTTTTTGACGGACCTCGACAAGTTCTACACTCCTTAGTTACCGTTGCTGAGCTCGGATTGGTTGGCGGCCGTTTGTGGGAGGGGTTTTGCGAAAGGCTAATTCCCTCATTAAGTGAGATAATTTCCAACTGCCGGGGGTGGCTGCAGGGTCAGACTCCGTGGTCAGCAAGCGAAAGTATTGAGCCAGCGCGGTCACTACGGAGGATGATACTCAGGCTAGGAGAGGAGAGGAGGGGGGGGCAGAGTATATGTGCTGACTGTGAGATTGGCTTGCCCAGTGGCAGGACATCGGGGAAGAGGTTGATAACTGCCGAGAACCGTTATAAGTTCCGTTGTCTTGGTTACCATCTCTCCCAAGCCCACAGTGCTACTGTTGCAGCTGTCCCAGAACAGGAAATTGTACGTGTGTGTTTCAGCAAAATGAGAAATAGTGTGTGAGTGAAGGGATGGCAAGAGAGTGTGTGTATATGTCTTGGTTTCAAATGGTGTGTATGTGTGCGTGCGTGCGTGTGTATGTCTTGGTTTAAAATGGTGTGCGTGCGCATGCAGGGGTGGCAAGATGGTGTGTGTGTGTGTGTGTGTGTGTGTGTGTGTGTGTGTGTGTGTGTGTGTGTAGGAAGAGTGTGTATATGTCTTGGTTTAAAATGGCGTGTGTATATGTCTTGGTTTAAAATGGTGTGTGTGTGTGTGTGTGTGTGAGAGAGAGAGAGAAGGGGTGTCAAGAGAGTGTATATGTCTTGGTTTAAAATGACGTGTGTTTGTGTGTGTGTTGGCGTCGTGATGAATGAATGTATGCCTCATTAGGGTGAGTCACCAGAGTACACTGAGCATGGAGACGAGGCCTGAGAGGGAGATGGGGGAAGAAGAAGAAGGAGCAGAACATGGAAGAATAGGTGGTGGAGGAGTGGAAAGAATGGAATAAAAAGAAGACATGGAGGAATGGAATAAAAGGAGGGGGAAAAGCTGGCAGGGAAGGGGTTTCATTTCAGTAGCTGTAGGCAGCACAGAGACTGCTGAGAGCAGGTAGCTGCTGTGTGTATGTGAATGCGCAGAGTTGCCTCTACAGATGAGCAGAGAAACGTCTATTGTGGTTGGAAAAACAGACGAAAGAAAGATGGGGGAGGGGGGGATGATTGAGAGAACAACACAGAAATGGGTTGTGACATTGTTAGTAGGCGTATTGCAAAACAATTCCGAAGGGATTTGCGAAGTTATTTCCCAATGACTTAATGACTGTTTTTGTCAGATAATTGCAGTTCACACACCCATCACAGCTCGCCTTACTAAGAGCTTGGTGTGAGACTGTATTTTCACTCAAGAGATATTACTTTACCCAGATATCAGAGGGAGCTCAATGTCCACATGCTGGGCAGCAGTTGGGGATGAGGAGATGGCCAGTGATTGTGAGGGTGGGGAAGAGGCTAGAGTCCAAGGTGATAAGACATTTGGTCATGTTTGCTGCCATTTGCCAATGCACATTTGGTATATTTTGTTACATTGCATTAGGGTTGTGCAGTGTATCGTTTTTATACTGTGATTTCAGTTAAAACAATATTTTTTGTCATTTGTATATACCGTCAAAAGGTAGGTTATGCCAAGCGCAATACATTCCCCTCCACTTGAGCCATTGTGGGCATAGAGCTGACTTGCTACCCAAAACTCATGCCGAGCACGACTGTGTTTCTCAATGGCCCTCTTCTCACACTGCTGAAGGGGGGGGGGGTGTGAATTATTTAGCACAATTATTTGTCTTTAAATGACATATGGTCTAAAAATATTGTGATCTCAATATTGACTGAAATAATCGTGATCTTGATTTTTCTCATAATCAAGGAGCCCTACATTGCATGATCTCCCCGAAAGCTAGAAGTCAAAGCGAGGTTGCTTGCTTGCTTGCTGTGTATGCTCTTCTGTAGTTATGTGGTTTTCACAGCGAGAAATGTGCTTTTTTAAATTTTATTTTAAAGGGGGAACGCTTTGTTTGTATGTGTGTAGCATTCCTCGGGAGACTATTTGTAAACCGTTTTCTCTTTTTCTGTTTACTCCAGCCAAAGCACTCAGAGGAGCGTTCCGTGTCCTCTCTGCCCTTTTTGTTTTTGTGTTGTAATTTTTTTCCCCTCTCCCTCCCTCATCCCCCGGCACTCATGATCCAGACCACCTGTTTGTGTTTACTTCCCCATCTGTCTTCCCTTGCCTGTCCTTCCTATTATGTCCTTTTGATATTCTGTCTCGGTTATTTTTAATTGTCATGCCTCATTTTAGCCCCACTGCTGTAATTGAAGGAATACGGTTTTCATCATCTCATTATGCCAGGGCAGGTGTGTGTGTGTGTGTGTTTTGTGAAAAGAGAGAGAAAAGAGTTTGTGTTTGTGAAAAGAGGGGAAAATGTGTGAACATGTAATTTCCTGAATTTTCCAACTTGAAAATGCATGGTACAACCAATGGCACCTTACTTATGGCAATCACATCTCTGGATGAAATGTAATATAAATAAAGGTGCTAAAGGTGGAAACAAGCATGCAGCATGTGCTAAAGCTTGATTTGATGCAATGCAGCTTGCAATCTTGAACACAATTGATGTTGTTTGTGGTGTTGTGTACTGATCCCTGTTGGTGAAATAAACTCTAAACTGTTCAAACTGTCTCCGCTCCCATCCCTCCCTCCCTCTACGTCCCGCTCCAGGCGTAATGCAGTGGACGCGTTCCGCGTGAACGTGATCCACGCCCGGCAGCAGGTGCGCTCCCCCGTCACCAACATAGCGCGCACCAGCTTCTTCCACGTCAAGCGCTCCAACATCTGGCTGGCGGCCGTCACCAAGCAGAACGTCAACGCCGCCATGGTCTTCGAGTTCCTCTACAAGATGTGCGACGTCATGACGGCCTACTTCGGCAAGATCAGCGAGGAGAACATCAAGAACAACTTCGTGCTCATCTACGAGCTGCTGGACGGTAAAGCAGGAGTTGCCTTCATGTCTTCTCTTCTCTTCTCTTCTCTTCTCTTCTCTATCCTTCTGTTTCCCTTTTCTATTCTCTACTCCTCTCTATGTATCCTCCCATTCTTTTCACTTCTCCTTTTCTTTCTATCCTATCCTCCCACCCTCCTCTACTCTTTCTGCTGCATGCTCGTCTTTAACTATTTCTCTTCTCTTCTCTTCTCTTCTCTTCTCTTCTCTTGTCTTGTCTTGTCTTGTCTTGTCCTCTTCTCTTCTCTTCTCTTCTCTTCTCTTCTCTTCTCTTCTCTTCTCTTCTCTTCTCTTCTCTTCTCTTCTCTTCTCTTCTCTTCTCTTCTCTTCTCTTCTCTTCTCTTCTCTTCTGCCCTCCTCTTCTGTCCTCTTAGTTTTCATTTTAAATGCTGCATAATCTGTGGACCCGTTCACACTTGCTGTTTGTGTGTGTGTTTTTTTTCTCTCAAGCCTCATGTAACAAAGGCTGGGAAAAGCACAGACACCCAGTATCATGCTTGCGATCAGTTTATCCTAAATGTTCATGTTAATCTCACCTCTGAAGGTGAATTCACTAACAGAAACTAAAGGACCAACTGCATAGAAAACACTTCTATGACTTTGAGGAAGGGCTGTTGCAATAACAGTTTGTCTGATGTACTTGTATCTTTGGCCATTTGAACACAGTTGTTCAAATGAAGTACCAATAATACATTGTAATAATACATTGTATACTTTGGCATATTGTTGATATAAAGTCCCTGCTCTGTACAAGCCCTGTATTTGTCTGTACAGGACATGACTGCATTGCTTCCGCTGAGTGTGTTCCTTCTGTAGGTTTCTGGGACATAACCGATTGTGTTCACAGGTCGAGGGGGCAGCGGGGTCTTTGCGCCAGCGTGTTGCCATGGCCACCACGCCGCGGTGCACTCTCTTCCCCCCGAGGCTGCATCAGCGCCGGCGGACATTTCCGCTGTGCGGTGGTTTTTTTAGGTTTTGATTTTTATGGCCGATGAGATGAGAAAATCAAAACCTAAAGAAAATACCGCGCAGTTGCACCTTCCTGCCTTCAGACTTGGACTCCTGCTGAACGGGACTCTATTGAGACATGTTGTCCTTGCTTTTTAAAATCTTATCCAAGATATAGAAGCAAGCTCTGCATACAAACTCCAACACAATGTTCTTGCATATTTTCCATACTGTAGTCTCTTTAATGGAGGGCTTGCTGCTGACATCTTGTGGGGACAGATGGGAGAAGCTGTGCCTCCTATGATCTCATCATAATCATTTCTGTCTCGTCAGCAGTTCTGTGACCGTGGGGAATATAAAAGACAAGTACATTCCTTTTGTGTTTTAATTCTTACGTTCGTCACATTATGAAGTATTGCTAAATCTCTCTCTCTCTCGCTCGCTCGCTTTCTCTCTCTCTCTCTTGCTTTCTCTCTCTCTTGCTTTCTCTCTGGTCTCTCTCTTGCTTTCTTTCTTTCTCTTTCTCTCTCTCTCTCTCTCTCTCTCTCTCTCTCTCTCTCTCTCTCTCTCTCTCTCTCTCTCTCTCTCTCTCTCTCTCTCTCTCTCTCTCTCTCTCTCTTGCTTTCTTTCTCCCCCCCCCCACTTCTCTCTCTGCAGAGATCCTGGACTTTGGCTACCCCCAGAACTCTGAGACTGGAGCGCTGAAGACCTTCATCACCCAGCAGGGCATTAAGAGCGCGGTGAGTGTCACCAAGGTCGTTCTAGGTCACCAAGGACATACTAGATGTAAATGCTTTTGGGCATCTGTATCCGTGCGCACTCTCTCGCACTCGCACTCTCTCTCATACAGACCAGATCACAATACCTAGGAATGTCTGCTTTGTATAATAAGCCCTCAAAAGTGGGCATTTGTGTTTTACTATGTGGTGAGTTCACAAAGTTCATACACTGTTGCCATATATCAGCAGATGGCTGGCTCTTGGGTGCAGAATAGACAGGATACATGCTGACACTTAGTTTAGTTGATTTCGACAGGGATCATGCACAGTAGTCATTGTTTACAACAGTAAAAAGATTGTGCCAGATTATAGCTAATAGCTCAATTCCATCTGTAGTCCCTGGGCAAGGCAAATCAAAATTACCATAGTGTAATTGCCTTACAAAGTGTCTTAAGTCATTTTGTATGACATATTTCAGAAGTGGTCTTTTCTCCTTGAGAGAGTTTCTGCCCTTTAATGCCACGTGGGTACCATAATGCCATCAAGTCCCCCAAAGCACCAGGCACCTTTTTTGGATCCAGATCTTAGGAGTCTGGTGGTACTCATTGAAGTGTTTGTCCTGTGAGTCTTGTAGTTCCAGACTGTTTGGGAGTTCAGTCAAACGGATGGATGTTGTCTGTCTGTCTGTGTGGTAATTGGGTTTGGGTGGCACAGCAGGTGCTGTCGTAGTCTAGTCTGGGGAGATAAATGAGATCAGGAGGGTGTAATGGCATTAGCCTGGCTCATAGTGGTGATGCTCTCTTGTCTTCCCCTCTCCTGTGCCCGGTGCCTGTTCCTGCTCCATGATGATGGTGTTGGTGGTGGTGATGATGATGATGATGATGACTCGTCTTGTCTCTTTGATGGTCCTCAATCCAGCATCATGTAAGTACACTTATTAAATCAGTTTTATTGAAAGCAGTGAAATGAAATGTGCGTTCTATCACTGAAACTTAATGCACAGTTCATCTAAATGTGCCTGAATTTAGTTAGGTTTTTTATGTTATATCTATTTCTAAATGTCTCTCCTTCCCCTCTGTAACAGAGCAAGGAGGAGCAGTCCCAGATTACCAGCCAGGTGACTGGGCAGATCGGCTGGCGTCGCGAGGGCATCAAGTACCGCCGCAACGAGCTCTTCCTGGATGTCCTGGAGAGTGTCAACTTGCTCATGTCACCTCAAGGTAGACTGGCTGACCCTCGTGGCCTTCTCTCCTTGCCTAGTCGTGGTGTTAGACCCAGGTCGAATCAAATCCCACTGTTGCCGCCGTGGGTCGAGCACAGCTAGACAACTTCTCCATTTCATTTTGGGGGAGGTAGAAAGGGCGCATTTCATAATCCATGCATATTGCATGGTCCTCAGGTCCCAGGGTGTGTTCTCTGTCATATTTTCAAACCTTTTAGAGCCTCTCTTCCTCTAGTGTGGTTGAGTCGGAAGGGAAGAATAGCTCATGCTGTAGTAGTGGATGGTGTTGGGACTCAGAATCCTCAGCCGTAGAACTTCGAGCCAAACCTCAACTGTCGCCTCCAGGCAACCTCCTGTTCCTCTACTTCTGCCCCATGCTGGCTGGCTGTCTGCATGTGTAACGGAGGCTAACTAGCAGAGTTGGCGTGGAACGTTGGTAAAAGCTCCCTCCGATAGCCTCCTACAGTCTCGTGCCGTTGGGCCGAGAGATTAGTCTCTTGGCCCAGCGATATCGTACTGTGTCTCCCATTGCCGGACCGTTGTAGTTGACGAGGATGCAGGTTCGATCCCCGAGGGGGGTCAACAGGTGCAAGATGACCTCCGTCACACATGGTCTTAGGACCCAGGGCCTTTTACGTTCATGTTTTGAACCCAGATTTTTTTGCCCTGAAATTGTCACCTCAAGGAAAACCCTTCCTGCCTCCTCCATTGACCATAAGATGGGAGTCGTACTGAGTTGGCGCATGGATTTTTCAACCCGGGGCGTATCTAGCGTCATGATATTTGGAGCCAGATTTTTTTTTTTTCTCTCCAATTTTTACCCCTGGTCGTTCCATTTGATTGTTTTTGACCTCAAACTGCTGGAACTCTTAGAGATGATAAATAATGTCCTTAGGGAGCCCCCAGAAGGCTGAACCGTACTCCATGTCTCGGCCTAGTGCATGTCTGGCCACTGAGGTCATGGGAGAGCAGTGTGCCATGGCCATTACATACTGAGGCTGGAGGCTGGAGGGGCAGGACACTTGGCGCCTCCTCTCTGACAGCCACTTGGACCAAGAACAACACACACACACACACACACACACACACACACACACACACACACACACACACACACACACACACACACATACTCACTCGCTCTCTCGCTCGCACGCCCTCTCTCTTTCACTCACTCACACACACACACACACACACACACACACACACACAACTTATCTTTCTAAAATGTCCAGAATGAAGAGCCTTAATGTACTGCTGCTGCTGGGGTTATGAACCATAAATAGCTCCTGCCTTGAGTGGGTCAGTGTGCTGCAATACAGGGCACAACTGTTTGCATTAGCACCATTCAGCTGTGGATTAAACGGGAAATACTGTGAAAGTCAATGGAGTGTGGTGTTTTGGTTGTAGTCACTCCATTTATGTCCACAGTACTTTTTTTAAAATGTCAAACATCACTAAGATGTGTGAATGGTTGCCAGGAGAGATTCTGTTTTATGTAGTCCAGCTTATTTGGAGAGAAATCTGCAGTTCATGTAATAGGGTTTAGTGGTTGAAATAATGGCCCATATCCTCCCATCCCAGACCCATTCTGCTGGATCTGAAATGTTATGGTTCATGGCATACCCAGGCAACATAATTTTCGCATCATTTGTGGTATATGTGCACAGACATGAGCAGCAAATGACGAAAAATGGCTTTTTACTGTATACTGACCGTGTAGCATCAAGCGTGACCCAACACCCCCCCCCCTTGCCCTTCCTCGGCTGTTTCTAGGAAATGATGATAAATGCCTCATACTGTATACTCAGCGTGTGACCTCAACCGTGGCCTTGACCTTTGACCCACAGAATGCTATAAGTCAGTGCAGGTCGAAATCTTCTGCCCTGGGGGAAAACTAAGCGCCCAAATAGCTTGACGATACCTCCTCTTGTATAGTACCAACCATTGTTCTTAATAGCACATTTGTATTGATGAGGTTGATGTTATATTAGCATTTAGCCACATTGACTCCCATTCATGTTTCCCAGTTATCATTTGCCCACGATCGCCATCTAGGTGGAACTGCACGTTTGTCAGGCTAAATGTCTACTAAAGTCATATGGGTTAATATAAAAAATAACAACTAATATGTCCATATTAGTTGGGTAGATATGTAGCAGCTCATTTTAACTATTGTCTATTGTCTGATTTTTCAACTAAAAAGTAATGATAATGTTGTTTTTTTTCTTGTGTGCACAAATCTCCACCATAAAAAAGTATTATATGGAAGTGTCATCAGCACTTTAAAGGAAACTTTAAAGCCTTTTTTCTCAGTTTGCCATTTCGAATGATACTGCTTTCTGAAATTGTAGGGCAGAATACCTTCAGGGCCAGCAATGAGCCACGGCCCACAGTTGGAGAATCACTGACTTGGACCTTCTCTGGTGACCTCTGACCTTTAACCCCTCCCTCTTCTTGTTGGCTGTTTCCAGGTCAGGTCCTGAGTGCGCACGTGTCGGGCCGCGTGGTCATGAAGAGCTACCTGAGCGGCATGCCCGAGTGCAAGTTCGGCATGAACGACAAGATCGTCATCGACAAGCAGGGCAAAGGAGGCGGCACTGACGAGGCGGGCAAGAGGTACGTCTATATCCACTCAATCAAATTATTCATCAAATGAAAAGGCATACTGTAGATTGTCTTATAAGGGTGGATGTATAATGTTAAGTAACAAACTTAGTTCCATGTCTACATCTCCCCTTTGTAAATAAGGGCTTCTAAAATGGCACATTTGTTTTGCCGTGCGTGCCTCGCCCTCTTCAGCTGCCCACATTTAGCGCCAAGCTTCATATTCTTATAATTATACAGTATACATTTTGCATACAATAAATAACCAATGTTATGAAATATTGTGCAATGAAAACTAGTGTGAGAATTGAAATGGAAAGGAAGCGCATCAACAAATACTGGAATGTGCAAAAAAAAGAGTAGACGTGATGAAGTCAGGGGTCTTGAGTCTCTTGAGAGGCACTTCATCCTGTGTTCTCTGTGTGTAGTGCGTGGGTATTAACTTGATCACATAGCGTTTTATTGATCCAAGCGTCCAGTGTATTTGCTCTGGATCACTCCTCTTGCAGTGCCAAGCACCTGCACTACTCTCTTCACATCGATCTGTACAGTTCAAGTACATAGAAGTGCTGAGTAGAGCCATCTCTCTGGGTGGATTCCAATATGCAGACTCCCGTCCTCCCTTGCTCACTTGCCTGCTTGTGACCTCATGTTAACGTCACCGACGACAGAAGATTGATTCAATATCTTGCAAAAGCACAATTCTAATGTGATTTACAATTGGGATGGTGAATGAAGAACAGTCCCCCAAAAATGATTGTGGCTTGGCTGACAGCGGGGGAACTTTATTGTTTACTCCACGGATGTGGGGCGTCAGCAAAACGTGAGGCCACAAGCACAAGTGGAAGACGGGAGTCTACATATTAGAATGCACCTTGTTGAGTCCCTCTACTGTGGCACTCTGCACTCTACATCTGCAGTCTTCAAGCGTTGCTCCTAACGCAAGCAATGTATGGAGCGCTATAGTATATATAATTCAACTAAGTCTCGAGTTAACTTTTGTATGAAAAAGGTGCAGTTGTTATCCCTCAGATTCCCTCCCCTGTGAGACTCTGCACACTACATTTCACAGTTTTGAGCTTTATTCATTCTAGGGACGGGACTCCGTTTTCAAGTATTCGAATGCGCGTCCCTTTTATGATCATGCATTCTAACAGTCAGCACCTTCATACCTCCGTACATCTTTGATGTGTGGCATTTTTTCCCTTCCAAACCATGTTTTTGATCTGTTGTGTACACAAATTAAGCTATTTGATTTTGTGTCAAAATGCGTACAAAATCATTGGAACGTGTCAAACATGCGTATCGAATCGTAACGACCTCATAGCTAGGTTGAGTACATTAATGGGTGTTGGTCCTACTCCCTGAGCAATACATTGAATGTTAAATTCAACTCTTCTGTGTTGAATTAACACTGCAAAATCTAATCTGTGTGGAAAAGGTTGCACTTGGTTATCTCTTCGGTGACACAGGGTCACGTTTACGGTTTGGCGATCGATGCCATTGATTTTGGTCGCCTGGCCTGACTGATATTGATGAACCCCATTCTGGTCGGAAGGGAGGGGTGTAGCGTTTCCCCCATAATCCAATATTACGTCATGTCATCTGGGTTACCCACCCTCCATGTCTTTGTTCTCAATGTCAAAGTTTTTTTAGGTCCTTTTTCCATCCTTAACATTATGCATGAGCCCCAAATGCATGCTTTTACGTCCGTTGTGCACTTGTGCTTTTTAAACCATTTATTTTTCAGTTATATTTTCATTTCTGTATGTTGTTCAGTTTTTGTTTTTGTTTGTTGATTGTGTTCTGCATGTGTGTGTTTTTTTTTGTTTTCTTCTCTCTCTCGTATGGACCTCAGTGACCTGGGGGACAGGTAGTGTATTCACCCAGCCATACTAGTCGTTGTGGTAGTCGTGTGTGTGTGTGTGTGTGTGTGTGTGTGTGTGTGTGTGTGTGTGTGGTTGTATTTGTGTGGTTGTATTTGTGTGGTTGTATTTGTGTGGTTGTATTTGTGTGTGTGTGTGTGTGTGTGTGAGTGTGTGACGGCAATGCTTTGTAAGTCTGTTACAGCAGTCAAGCAAGGTTCCTACCTATGCATTGCACCTATTGCGTGTCAAGTTACCATAAAGACTTCAGTATTAGAGATTCTGGGTGTTCGGCTTTTGTTGGTCCTCTTCATTTGTCCCAGACACATTTGTTCTCTGTGTTGCCACATCACCATAGCACATTTTGATTCATTGGTCAGTTTTTGTTTGTTTATTGTGTTCTGTATGTGTGTTTTTCTTCTTCTCTCTCTTATGTACCTCAGTGACCTGGGGGGAAGGTAGCGTATTCATCCAGCCATACTAGACATCATTGTCATTGTGGTAGTCGTGTGTGTGTGTGTGTGCGTGTGTAAAACTGCAATGCTTCGGAAGTCAAGCAAGGTTCCTGTGCATTGCACTTTACGTGTCAAGTTACCGTAAAAGCTTTAGTGTGAGAGATTTTGGATGTTCAGCTTTTGCTAGTCCTCATTTTGTTAGTCCTCATTTTGTTAGTCCTCATTTGTTCCAGACACAATTTTCCTGTGTTGCAAAATCACCAGAGCACATTTTGATTTATGTACGTTGGTCCGTTTTTTTGTTTTGTTGATTGTTCTGCATGTGTGTTTTTCTTTCTTCTCTCTCTGTCTCTGATGGACCTCAGTGACTTGGGGGGCAGGTAGCGTATTCACCCAGCCATACTAGTCGTGTGTGTGTGTGTGTGTGTGTGTGTGTGTGTGTGTGTGTGTGTGTGTGTGTGTGTGTGTGTGTGTGTGTGTGTGTGTGTGTGTGTGTGTGTGTGTGTGTGTGTGTGTGTGTGTGTGTGTGTGTGTGTGTGTGTGTGTGTGTGTGTGTGTGTGTGTGTGTGTGTGTGTGTGTGTGTGTGTGTGTGTGTGTGTGTGTGTGTGTGTGTGTGTGTGTGTGTGTGTGTGTGTAACTGCAATGCTTTGGAAGTGTGTAACAGCGGACGAGCTTTATATGCATTGCACTTTATGCGTGTCAAGTTACCTTAAGGGCTTTAGTGTTAGAGATTCTGGGTGTTAAGCTTTTGTTAGTCCTCTTCATTTACATTTAGTTCCCCTTCATTTGTTCCCGACACAATTCTCTATGTTGTCACATCACCATAACCACAGAACCACTAGAAAGCTAAAAGCTTGTGTTGCCAAATCACGTCAAACACAATTCAGATGATTGTATGTTTGTCTCTCAGTCGTTGTGGGTGGTAGTTTCAACAGACTTTGGCACCGGGGCACCCCAAACCATTTTCTATTGTCCTCCTGTCATTTTCTCAGTCATACCCCCCTCAAAACACCAGACGGTCTCATATTTTTTCCCCTTAATCTGTTTTTCTGACTTGAACCCTAATAGCAGCTTTGCTTGTCGTGTTTTGAGATTGTCTTGTCTCTTTTTTTGTCTTGTGGTGTCCCCTCTAACCTCCCCCTCTTTTTATCTCTTGTCTGACTCTTTTCTTTCTTCCTCCTGTTCCTCTCCTCTCTCTCTCTCTCTCTCTCTCTCTCTCTCTCTCTCTCTCTCTCTCTCTCTCTCTCTCTCTCTCTCTCTCTCTCTCTCTCTCTCTCTCTCTCTCTCTCTCTCTCTCTCTCTGTCTCTCTCTCCGTCTCTCTGTGTTTCCCTGACGGTTGTTCCTGTAAGCACTGGGAAGCAGTCCATAGCGATCGATGACTGCACGTTCCACCAGTGTGTGCGCCTCAGCAAGTTCGACTCTGAGCGCAGCATCAGCTTCATCCCTCCGGACGGGGAGTATGAACTCATGAGGTCAGTGTGTGTGTGTGTACTTCTCCTTATGTCCTTCCGTGTACACACACAATAACCTGTGTGTGTGTGTAATAGTATGAACACACCTGTGCAAATTGTCCTTGATCTCATGAAGTCTGTGTGTGTGTGTGTGTGTGTGTGTGTGTGTGTGTGCTTTTACATTATGTCCCTTACACACAGACATGGACACTCACACCACACTCACACACAGTGAACTTGGTGTGTGGTATGTAGACTATGCAACGCACATGGCCGTGTGTGTGCGCCCGTGCGTGAGCGTGTGTGTGTGTAAAATTGTACAATCAGCTGCTTTGATTCCACCCCCCTCTATCTCCGTATCCAGTCCATTGATGGTGTGTTGTGTTGTCGTGCTTGTTGCCAGATACCGCACCACTAAAGACATCATCCTGCCCTTCCGGGTCATCCCCCTGGTGAGGGAGGTGGGCCGCACCAAGCTGGAGGTCAAGGTGGTCATCAAGTCCAACTTCAAGCCCTCCCTGCTGGCACAGAAGATTGAGGTAAACAAGATTCAAGATTCATTTCTTGTGCTGGCACAATTGGCAGTGAAATGAAGATTGCAACTGCTCTATGCTGTGTAGGATGGTAAAAACAAACAAAACTAAACCAAAAAATTATATATATATATATATATATATATATATTATAAACACGCCTTGGATTTAGTTTAAGACGGTAATGATAAGTGGAACTGTATAATGACATAAAAGCATTTCTGTTACCGCAGTGCTGTAGTATTTTAAGGCTAATTAACTCCGGCTTTTTCCAATGTCTACACTAGTGTTTCTCAACAGGGGCTGTACAACCCCCCAGGGGGTATTAGAGAGCCCTAGGCTAGGGCTCTCCGGCTTTTTCAAGGGGGGTGTTGGCAGGCTTATGATAAGGTACAGCTGGGGTTGTTCAAAAAAAGCTTGAAAGCCACTGGTCTAGACTCAAGGTTGTCTGATTAACCAATAGAGCTAGTTCTGCTGTGTTTTAGGGCTAACCAGCTGTTGTTTTTGCTGTGTGTAGGTGCGCATCCCCACTCCCCTCAACACCAGCGGGGTGCAGGTGATCTGCATGAAGGGCAAAGCCAAATACAAGGCCAGTGAGAATGCCATCGTCTGGAAGTAAGACACACACACACACACACACACACACACACACACACACACACACACACACACACACACAGACGACCTCCTTGTAACAAATAACGATTGAGCAGTTGCATTTAAAATGTTTGTAATGGCCACATGTGGAAATAATGAAGGTTTTGTGGCAAAACCATTTCATCACATTTCATTAAGTCACATGACTAATCTGTGATTGTGTAACTCGGGGGTTCCCAACCTTTTCCATCTTGGGGCCCACTTGAAATGTTTGCAAATGTTCGGGGCCCACCTCTGACCACATAAACAAAGCACCTCGAATAAATTGTCAACAGCGACACACACAACCATGTTTTATCTTGATGTTCAGAAAGTGATATCAAGGCCCACTTGAAATCTCTTCATGGCCCACAGTTTGACAATTGCTGATCCGTCTCCCCTCCTTTCCTCTCTGTGTGGTCAGGATCAAGCGCATGGCGGGCATGAAGGAGTCCCAGATCAGTGCTGAGATTGAGCTGCTGCCCACCAACGACAAGAAGAAGTGGGCCAGGCCACCCATCTCCATGAACTTTGAGGTGCGCAATCCACTCTCCGTCTCACTTGGTCAATCTGTAATGCGATGTGATGTTTTGTGAAATAAGCAGACATGACATTTTTGTACAATTCCACTTACAAAAGAAGACTTAGACAATTTTCCCTGGTGAAGCCCTTTTGGGTTGATTTCATGTTGATGGTTTAATGTTTTGACCCTTAATGATGGCCAAAAAGGCTTTTTAACTTTTCTACCCCACTACTGTAGAGTGCTAGAGTCTGGATTTGTTTCTAGTTTTCTCTTGGCGAGCGTTTAAATCTTACAAGCGCACCAGAGGCTGACAGGGACACAAACCAGCACTCAAGATCTCCTTTCATGAATGTTTTTCTGTAGTTCTCATAACAGATGTTTGAACAATTGAAGAGTTTCATTGCAAAATGGCAAAAGCACCATTTTTTGACTTTTGCATTTTGTAATTGGGAATGACTGATCAGATGTCCTTTCATCTATGTGTGAATTCTTGTCATTTAAATATTTTGAGAACATACTTTTAAAACCTATATAACATGTATTTTGCAATGCAATGTCCAATACAAAAATGTCAATTTCCCAAAATGTTCCAAAATGAATATACCTAATTTTGCAACTATTCCACTGAAAAGCCTTGTTTTGTGTCCCAACTCGTGTTTCATCTTTGTTTTTTCGCTCGTCTTTCCCCCAGGTGCCGTTCGCTCCGTCGGGCCTGAAGGTGCGCTACCTGAAGGTGTTTGAGCCAAAGCTGAACTACAGCGACCACGACGTCATCAAATGGGTGCGCTACATCGGCCGCAGCGGCATCTACGAGACTCGCTGCTAGCCCCCCCACGACCGCTCCCTCTCTCTTCCCCAACACTGACCACGCGGGGAGAGGAGGGCCTAGGGGTGCGACGGAGGTTGCATGGATGGATGGATGGATGGATGGATGGATGGACTGATGGAGATGGAACACCACGGAAAAAAGGAGTGCAAGAAGAGCGAAAATGGCAAGCTGGGGTTTTCAAACCACCCCCTTTTTCCCTCTCCCCTGCTCCTCCTCCTCCTCTTCCTCTTCTCCTCCTTCCTCCTCGTCCTCCTCCCTATCCTTACTTGATCATCTCCTTCCCTCATCGTGGGAGCTGTCTGCAGCACACGCCTGACGGAAAACAAAACAAAACGACAAGTCCTGACTAACAGGAGAAGAGAAGGCATTCCTTGAAGATATCCCGGGGCGGATGTCCGTTTACATGGAGCTACTGCAGACTTTGTATTACAGGGAGAATGGGGGGGTGTGCGTCAACCAATGAAAACACTGAAATGAAGTTTTGGGGTGGTGTCCATCTTGTGGGAGATTTAAAAAGAAATCAAATGAAGACGAAAAGAAGGGAAAACGCAAAATGAAGAAATGGTGTCTGAATGGGAACACCCAGTGTTTGCTTGGGGAAAAACGGCTCGCCAACATCATCCACCCTGATGTCCCTCAGAAATTCCTTCCTCTAAAGTACTCCCTTTCCCCATCAAGTCCCTTCCCTTAGCTCTGTAGTGAAGATGTGCTTCCTGACCCAGGCCTAGTGAGTTTGAGGGGCTTTTCAGTTAGTTCCTGTGCCATTCAGCACATAACCTGCCAACCCAACCCAACGCAACTCCCCCAGACCCCATTACATCTACTATGGTGGTAATCGACCCTTTAGCCTGTAGTGTGTTTGACTAGTAAAGCCAATTGCCCCCCCCCTCCTTCCTCCCACACCATCTCAATTTTTTTGTATGCCATTTTTCAATTGAGTGTATCGGCAAGATATTTTGTCTGCGTTGCATTTTTGTATGGTTGTGTTTTTGTTGTGCAACAGCCTCTTCTTGATCTCTTGGATGTTGTTATCAATGCCATGTCACCTGTCGGTCTTCATTTGATGTCAGCGCCCCCACCCTCTCCCCTACATATTTTTTTTTTTCTTTTTTTTTCTTCAAAGTAGCAGTTAAGGCGTCAGTCATTGCTACAAATCTAGCCTACTGGAAATGTGACGTCACACCATTTTCTGCTACATTGTTTTTGTCTTCTTTTGTAGAAAATGCTTTCGTTTTGTTTTTTCGTCTTGCTTTTGTTTTATACGTGCAGTTTTTTTTCTCTTTTTGTGACCAAAATGTCTACAGTGGGAGGAAGAAGAAATGTTAAAAACAACAAAAAAATAAGTGTATATAAATATTACAAATGCATATTATACATAGATATGAGAAGGCAGAGTTTAAAAGAAAAAAAGCTGAGTTAAACCAGAGTATCTGCTGTGTCAGTTGTATTGTTGTGTATGAGTCTATCGGGCTGGTTTGTGTGTGTATAATGTGTGTGTATGTAAGTGTATGTGTGTGGATTCTGAGCTCCTTCATCCGAGACCTTCTCCACATCTCTCAGGGGTTAAAAAGAGTCTGCCCTCCCCCCTCTCACACACCCCTGTTCCCCAGTGCTTGAAAATCTCACTTTGCCTTTAGTGAGCTCAGCACTGTGTGAGCCTTCGGAGAGCCCGTAGTAGTCCTCACCAAGACTCTGCACTGCACTGCACTGATAACCTCCGTCTTTATCCCACACGTTTACAACTGTCCATTTGGGGGACATCGATCTTCGAAATTCCTCTCTCGACACAGCACTTAACTGCATCCCCATCTTGAATGGGTGGGGGGGGGACTCATCCAAAATGCCAAGGGCACCCATCCCTCTTTTAAAAGGGTTTTCTTTCTCCTCTTCCCCAGCTATACTTTCTAACACGAATCATGAATTTGGCTTCATCAGTGTCACAGCCCTTTGAAATATTCAGCAGGGTTGAGGAAGAGGAAGGGAGCACACGAGGCCTGGCACTCGACTATACTGTAGTCTTCTGAAACATTCATTTTTTTGCCCTCACTACGAAAAAGCAGCCCTTCACAGCCAGTTTTAACCTTACTATTACACACTACGGTTTTACTGGCTACTGTTGGACCGCATCACTACAATGTTATTACTACAGTCAGTGTCCCTGCCTTACATTCTCAACTTAAACACACTGATTTGGCTTGTCCTTGTCTTCTTAACTATACTGCCCTGAGTGATGGTGAGTTGTTTGTCTTGGCGGACTCATCGTCCACGTTGACCTACGTGTCTGATCTTCATTTGGTAACTTTGTGACTGTCCAGTTGATCCTAACAATAAAAGCGAAGTAACCAGCTATACGCCTGTATCTTGTGTTTTACTTTAAGTGTATATGTGACTGTGTGTGTGAGAGAGATGTGGCTCCCCTGTAGGGTGCTGATGAGAGAACAGCAACTGTGTAAAAAGTCATGTTTACTTGTGCCACCCTTTGGAGCCTGGAAGTTGTTTTCAGTGGCGCTTTTTGGTTTGTGTAGATAAGGATTCCTAGCACAGTCCATCCGAGAGCGGCGGAGTGCGCTGAGGTCATTGGTGGAGGGGACTTACGCACTGAAAGAGCGTGGACAGCCAGACGGACGGACAGACCGACTGATGACTAATTAAACTCTC
Organism: Engraulis encrasicolus; assembly: GCF_034702125.1. Taxonomy (NCBI): domain Eukaryota; kingdom Metazoa; phylum Chordata; class Actinopteri; order Clupeiformes; family Engraulidae; genus Engraulis; species Engraulis encrasicolus. Next base: position 35,608,532 of record NC_085864.1, on the reverse strand, counting down.
GTTCCTCAAAGCCTGTGAAAGAAGATCTCCTGTCCCGCTTCTTTTTTATTCTTATTCTCCCGTTCCCCTCCTTCCGCCCCTCTCCTCTCCTCTCGCCTTCAGCTTTCTGCTCTTTCCCAGGGTGAGTGACAGCGGAGGGTCAAGCGGCCTCCAGTTCCGCAGTCACCTGGAGTTCAGCCAAGTCGCTGGGCACGCTGCCAATTTCAAAATGAGGGGCCGGAAGTTATGAGGCTACCATTCAGGTGCCCTTCACCGAAATCTCGGTCTAACGCAGCGCACAGGTTCGAGAATTTCGTGGTCCTTTTATTCTTGGAGCACAGCGCAACACCCATTGCAAGAGGACAAGGGCACTCAAAATGCAGCCGCTGTTTGTCAGAGGGGGAGAGATGCCATTGAGGGTAGGGTGCCGGGCGATGCCTTTTCTTATTCAGTGGTTCCTAACTTATTTATTTATATTTGACACAATGTGCAATAAAATTGCCAGTGGAAGTGAAAAGTCTATGGAAAAAACGAGCGTTGACTGCCCATCAATTGCATGCGTTCCACAAAGGGGAAAGCTTATGTGATCACTCATCACTTTCTTTCCAGAGAGGAGACAGACTGTATTCATGGCCCGGACTGGCGCTCAAGGACAAGGACTCTTTGTTGGCAGCTTTGTAGCTCATTTGAGGTAATGATTTCCCCCTGCTGCCAATACTTGACTCTCCGTGATAACCATCGGAGATCTGGTATAGGAGCCAGTGCGTTTGTTTCTCATCTCTCCTAAGGTCGTTGGGAATGGTGTGGAGAGGGGATGGGGATGGGGGTGCGGGAGTTGGGCAAAGAGGGGGAGGCGGGGAGCAGTGCGAGACCGAGGGCTGCTTGGCCCGGTAGTCCCGTACACAATGCCAAACGGCTCCCTGTGCCAAAAAATTCACCTCATTCTGCACAATGGATTTTTAATGAAAGCTGGCCCTGCATGCAAAATTTGTGAAGCTTTTAAAACGACAGCGTCTGCTGTTTTTCTTTTTTCTTCTCCCGAGGTGGGCTGTTGAAATGCATTTGCTGTGATGCTGCAAAAGCCACTGGGCTACTGGCAAAATGCCCCCATCCGCGGCTGCTAAACGCTCTTTCCCTCAAATTCTCTTTCAAAAACTCCCAAACATCCTTTCTCCAGGATCATCAATATTTTCTTCCGAGTCACAACACCGTAGTTTGAGAGTGTAGGCCTATTTGTCCTAAAAAGAAAAGGAAGTAAGGTGTTTAAACAGATGTGGTGCTGATGACCTGGGAGGCCAGGCACATCTGGGGAAGGGGAGAGAGTGGCATGACGCAGACCCCTTCACCCTGCCATCTGGGACAACAGGTAAGAAAAATAAACACCATTTCTCCTTCAAATAGTGCAGTCAGTCAGTCAGTTATGACTTGAGAAACTTGATGAGCCTATTCTATATCACTGGTGGTAGTATAGACTGTTCTATTTTGGAGTGAAATTGAAGCCTATAAAATATAATCCTCTAAAAATATAAATGTGCGTACTGACTGCTGACTTAAAACTATAAGGATGTAATGCTGTAAAACTGTACTGTCATTCTTCATTGAGGGGCTGAACGGGGTGGAGTTGGGTCGGCGAGGTAGATGGTCTTTGTAAAGCAGTCTGGGCGGTGCTCCATGCATCACTCCGCTCCTGGCTGTACCCGCGGGAACAGGACACCTGGTCCGTCTAGTGGCGGCGGATGGAGTAAAAGTTTACAGGAGGCAAGGGTGCAGAGAACGACTCCCGGGAAGGAAGAAAGAGGCGACCTTGAATTTTGAGAATGGAAGCGTGCGTTACGCGCGCAACTTTACAGAATAGGGGAAAGCAGGGATTCGGGTATCTCGTTTAAATGCTTAACTCAGCTTTAACTCATCGGGAGTTGGGATTCCAGACAGTGAGTACGGTACGCTAGCACCGCGCTCCACACAGATCCGAGGAACAGCGTGGGGCGCTGAAGTGCAGCCTGCCTGACGCTTCTGGGAAATATACTTGTAAACAAATGTCATCGGAAAGTTTATTGCACTGATTACCATGTTTACGCATGGTGGAAAACAAGCGCAGCAGTTTTCCCCGTTGCCCCCTTTTTGAAACTATCCCCTGATGCATTTCTGAAGAAGAACCAACGGCAGATCATAAGCCCCAGAAACGCATGTGCACGGAATTCACGGGAAGTTTTGGAGTTTGATGTTTTTTGGAGATGAGTTGGAATTGTTTGCGATTGATACATCTGTCTGTCTCGCTGATGCTCCTGAATGGAGCTGGAGCCTTTCCAATGTGGAGAAAAGAGATGGTGAGTGAAATTTGCACAACACAGCACTGCAAAATATCAATGTACAGGCAGGTCTTTCCAGGAACTGCTCAATGAAGTGAAGAGAGAGGAAGTGGACCATGATATTATGGATCAGAGCCTTGTCTTGTCTCAGACGCAAGATAAATGAGGTTCCCTTGGTAGTATTTCTATGTTTTTTCACACATGTTATACAGGACTCTCGCTTTCTTCCAGAAACTGGTTTATGGAGTCAGGTGAAATATATGGTATGATATCTGACACATAAGACAAATACGTTTTTATTTATTTCTCAACAGTATTTCCATACATGTTTTACGCACGTTATACAAGACCCTTATGCTTGCTTGACTTTTTTTCTCACAGTTTTTTTTCTGTCTAGTGCTCTATGCCTTGGGGGTCTTACGGGATAATAAGTGGGAAGACAGTGACCAGTGTGGTAAAGAGGTGGGAAAGAGAGAGAGAAAGAGAAGGTGTTGAAGGTCACTGGGGGGCAGGGAGTGAGGCGTTCCGCACTTCTCCTCACATGTGGGCGACAGATATCTCGGGCCTGAGAGAGAGAGAGAGAGAGAGAGAGAGAGAGAGAGAGAGAGAGAGAGAGAGAGAGAGAGAGAGACAGAGAGAGAGAGAAAAAGAGAGAGAGAGAGATGGATGGATGGATGAATAGAGCAAGAGGTAAAATGGCTGTAGAACTTTATATAGGACAGGGAAGTGTGTTTGTGTGTGTGTGTGTGTGTGTGTGTGTGTGTGAAGATAAGGGGATAAGGGAAGGGCTGCCCCCCCCCCCCACACACACACACAAAATCACACATACACACATCTACACTAACTAACACAATTTTCAGCACCAGTTTCTAGCTTTCTTTTTCCATTTCCTCCTTTCCCATTCCTCCACCACCACTCTCACCACTGTGGTGTGTGTGTGTGTGTGTGTGGTGTGTGTGTGTGTGGGTGGGGGGTTAAAGGCACTCTCGTACCCCCTCTCTCTTCATCCCCTTGTCCCTGTCGCTTCTCGTTGGCCGTGCTTGGCGGCGGGCTGTCTTCTCCAATACTGCCTCGTCTTCAATGCAGGTCATCGCACCCATTTCTCATATTCTTTACTGTCTCCCCCCGGACACTCTTCAGTGCTCCCCCCCGCTGTGCCGAGGAGATCGCCTTGTAAAAAAGGATGCCTGTCCAAATAAAAAGGATGGATTGCCCCCCCCCTCTTCTTCTTCTTCTTCTTCTTATTATTTTTTAACCCCTCCTCCCCTCCTCCTTCCCGTCATCCCTCCAATTCCCTCACCTTCCCCCAACTCGCTTTCTTCCCGACTTCTATTATAGCCCTCCTCACCATAACCATTTCTCTCTTTCACTGGCTCCATCCCATCAAGACACTGTTCTTAACTCGCACTCTCTCTCTCTCTCTCTCTCTCTCTCTCTCTCTCTCTCTCTCTCTCTCTATCTCTCTCTCTCTCTCGCTCTCTCTCTCTCTTTATCACTCTTTTTTCCCCTCTTTTTTTCTCTCACCATCATCCTCATCCAAATACTGACCACCCAATATACTGTCTCCCTCTCTTTCTCTCTCTCTCTCTCTCTCTCTCTCTCTCTCTCTCTCTCTCTCTCTCTCTCTCTCTCTTTCTCTCTCTCTCTCTCTCTCTGCTTCTGTTCTCTCCCCTGTGTCTCACCACCACCACCACCCTCATCCAAATATCTCACCCCCATTACTCTCCCCTTGCCTTCCCCTTCTCGTCCACCCTCTCCTCCCTCCCCTCATCCATCTTCTTTCTCTCTGTGTCTCCAGGAGGTGGTGGTGCGAGGGCCCCGGCCCGCCGTCCAGGTGTGGTCCCCGGCCGACGTGCGCTCCAGAGTGGCCTCCCTGGCCAAGAGCCCCCGGGCCAAACGCTACGCCATCAACCCCCTAGGCTACAAGTGGGAGCACTTCAACCTGACCTACAAGTGAGGGAGCTGCGGAGAGGAGGGCAGGGGAAGAGGGAGGGAGGGAGGAGTGGAGAGAGAGAGACAGAGAGAGAGCTGCGGAGAGGGCACGGGAAGAGGGAGGAGTGGAGAGAGAGAGACAGAGAGAGAGAGAGTGGGGAGATGGCGTGGGGCTGTGTGTGTGTGTCTGTACTGTATGTCTGTGTGTGTGTCTGTGTGCTTGCGTGTGTGTGTGTGTGGTTTGGTGTCTGTGTGTGTGTGTGTTGGGCTGGAGGGAGGGAGGGAGGGAGGGAGGGAGGGGGTGGTTGGTGGGATTGTTGTGATGCAGAAGTACAGGGGTTGAGGTCGGGGAAGGACAAAGACACAGACAGGGGAGTTGGTGCATGGAGGAGGGGGGTAAGTGGGTGGGCATAGGGGAGTTGGTGCATGGAGGAGGGGGGTAAGTGGGTGGGCATAGGGGAGTTGGTGCATGGAGGAGGGGGGTAAGTGGGTGGGCATAGGGGTGAGGATGTGGCAGTGGAACTGGGTGTAGTAGGACTGAGAGGAGAGAGAGAGAGAGAGAGGGATGAGAGAGAGAGAGAGGGATGTGAAAGAAAGGATGGGTAATTAGAGAGAGGACGACAATGTTGTACTCAGATGGATGAGAACAGGAAATGGGTGGGGGCTAAAAAGGGGGGAAAGAGTAGAGAGAGAGAGAGAAAAGGAGTAATAAATGAGGGCACTTGAATTGGGCGCTATTTTGAGAACGAGCTCGAACTCAACCAGACTACTGGGAGGTGGCCGGAGATATAAAAACACACGTGCTTAATTGACTGTAGGCAGCAGTCAAATATCATTTAAAGGATTGTGCAGAGAGAAAGAAATACAGAGATTGGTTGAGGTTGGTGGAAAAAGAGAAAGGAGAAAGATTGGTAGGCAAGGGATGGAAACTTCTTGTTGTGTAGCCTCATCATGTGCACCGTTTCGCCAATGGAACGATTTAAAATTTGTTTAAAAACTGGTTAAACTGTATTTGACGCCAGCGTCATGCATACAACATGACAGTGTCATAATAGTGTCATGACACAGTGACGGACGAGTCATAAACATCATGTCAATGTTATAAAAGAATTATGAAATGTTGACATTGTTAGTAAGGCTGTCTTTACCATAACAGAATGTCACTTAGTGACAACAGTCATAAAATGTTTGACATGGACATAATGTTTTTGGCACGTCCATGACTGTGTTACAACACTGTCATGTCATACCTATGATGTCTGCGTCAAGTAAAGCGTTACCAAAAAACTTAACTGCCATAGCACTTCACAATAATAGGACATTACACAGAGTGGTATTAACAGAGTGGTATTAATGCATTACAACTTGGTCATTGCCGCTCAGTGAACTACAATGTGCCATGTCTCAATGCATTTTAAACCCCAATAACACTAAATTAGCCTGACGACGACGCCAGCCCATTTTAATACACAGGAATAGAAATAGGCAGCCATGTCAGGCTAACACTAAATAACTTCAATATTTGATTTGCTGTCAACAAGGATTACGAAGTTCCCCAACACCCTGAACAAGGAGGACACGCGGAAGGCCATCAGCATCGCCTTCACCAAATGGAGTGACGTGTCGCCCCTCTCCTTCACCGAGATCACCAACCCCAACAAGAGCGCTGACATTGTCATCGGTGAGTCCGTAACGTCACAACATGGAACACAGTTGCAGTAGCTCATTTATGTACCATCCACGACGACTGGTTTCTGTCTCTAAAAAGATATTTTTTTACTTTAACCTAAATATGGATGTAAATAATCGCCAACCACTATTCAATTCAACTCATTTTTATCCAATTGCATTTCTATATCTATTTAGATTGTTTGAAATCCTAAACTCTGGGAAGTATGTTTTTTGCCAACATGAATGCTGGCATTGTAATTGATGAGGGACCAGGGGATGATATCATGGATGACTTGAAACTATAGACATAGAGGGGATGTAAATTTAGCCATTTTATTGGCTCCCTGAATATGATATTGGTTTATGTCATGTTTTTTATGTGTCAGAGTAGCGGCTAAGAAGGATGATGTGGAAAACCTAGACAGTGGGGCAGCTTCACTTTCACTCTGTGTCTTTTTGTGTAGTTGGGTCAAAGACGTGCAAAATGAAATTGTCATTCAGTGTAACGGATACCTTCTGCTGACTGTAACTGTAAAAAAAAACATGATTTTTAAATTGTTTCAAGTGAATGGATGACAACCGAGGCTTTCATGAATTCACTGGAAAATTAGATAAATAAAAAGATTCATGTTTTTTACAGTTACAGTCAGCAGAAGGTATCCGTTACACTGAATGACAGTTTCATTTTGCACGTCTTTGACCCAGTTGTGTGCAATGCATGCGCGAATGTGCATACATGGGTGCATTTGTATGCATGTGTGTATGTGTCATGTGTTCGTGCGTATCTATTCTCAGATTTCTTCATCTTCAGTCACACATGCTGTTTCCTGGTGGTTTGTGTGCTTGTTTGTGCGCGCATATGCATTTGTATGGTGATGCTCATGTGCATATTTGTGTCTGTGTGCTTATGTGCACAGTATCTATTTTCAGATGACTACATCTTCAATCACACTGACTGCTAGTGGTTAGCCATGGGGCAGGCATGGCTCAATGGTTAGAGTGATTGCGTTTAGATCAGAGGGTTGCAGGTTCAAATCCCACCCTTACCAGCACCTTCATCCATGGCTGAAGTGCCCTTGAGCAAGGCACCTAAATCCACATTGCTCCAGGGACTGTAACCACCCTGTACCTAAGTCGCTTTGGATAAAAGCGTCCGCTAAGTGTAATGTAATGTAATGGTCTGTGTTTGGGTGCTTTTGTTTGTGCATATAAATGCAGTTTTGTGATTGCATATCACTGATTCTTGAGAAAGTGGCTAAAACAGGTTGTAATGTTGACAGAAAAAAACAAAGTGAATTACAAAATTATATGGTATATCCTTGTAGACTAAGGTCTTGGCTTTTCAGAAATGCACAAGGCCAATCTCCCCATTATGTATTTTTTTCAGAAATCAGGCTTTTCTCCGATCATACCTTGTTTTTTGTCAACACCGTCAGACACAATTAAAAGTTATTAAAATTGTATTGATTTGGTTGCATATGTATCTGGAGTTTTTAAGTGATTATGTGTATTTTTTGGTTCACACATATGCCTTTAAATGTTGAAAATTCACTTTTGTTCTATTTTAATACTGTTTCATGTGTTCTAATTTTAAAATATGTACCGTCATACGATGCTTACT
>NC_085864.1:35523520-35596020 GCF_034702125.1 Engraulis encrasicolus | reverse complement strand
TTGAACTTCAGTCTGTTGTACACGCACAGACGTGCATGCCCACACGCATCCACGTTTGCACATTTGCATGCACGCACGCATGCACACACACACGGACACACACACACACACACACACACACACACACACACACACACACACACACACACACACCTCACACACACACACACACACACACACACACACACACACACACACACACACACACACACACACACACACATACACACACACACACCTCACACACACACACACACACACACACACACACACACACACACACACACACACACACACACACACACACACACACACACACACACACACACACACCTCAGACACACACACACTACAGTATTCCTGTCTGGCAGCTGCACTAAGGCTCTACGCCACTCTGACTGGGCACACATGGTGGAGTGGGGAAGAGAGTACAATGCCCAGGCTTGAGTCACCTTAGTGCTTCCGTTCAGTGTTTCAGTGTATTCGTGCTCTGGGCTCTGCAACGTTCTGCCATCTGCCAAAATTCTACTTCTCTCACTCTCTACAGGGTCTAAACTCACTCTATTGGGCTTTTCAGCTTGCCTCCAAACAAATATTTAGGTTGCTTTAATCCGACGCACTTGGTTGAAGGCAGGTCTGAGGTTTCGAAATCACACCGTAAAAAAATGCTGTGTTGGCCCTACCGTGGCCTAACGGTGGGGCACTGGGTCACTACGCTACGACCCGATTTGGATTCCTGCCCGGGTCATTTGCCAGTCCTTAGCCGACTCTCTTTCCCCACTCGTTCCTGTCCCTCTCTCACTTTCCTATCGTTAATAAAGGCACAAACCCATCCAAATACATGTATATATTTTTGTAGCCCCTTAATTCACGCCGTACCTCCTGTGGCACGCTGTAATAGACATTGAAAGTTAACTACTATAGTACTACACTACTATGACGTATGACTATGCCTTTAGTAATACATTACGACTTGGTCATTGTCATTCTGGTAACAGCTGATTTATAATGCCGTGTCTTAAGGTGTTAAATGCTGTGTTAATTCAACACTTAGGCCTACAGAGTTCTCTGGACCCAAATCCACTCGATAAGGTGATAATACGATTTTCAGAGTGTTGACTTAACACTGCATTTTCACACAAAAACATGTATCCAAAGCAACAGGAGGTGAACACATGCCTGTGGATAGCTGCCAGAGTCCTTGATGAAATGAAATGAATTGAAAGCATCCGGTCCGCCAGGCTAATAAAGAGAGGAAATGGAAGAGAGGAGACAATAAATGGACTAGACAGAATTCCTCTTTTCTCCTCCAGTCCCAACATATTCTAGCTAGTCGAATAGCCGCCATAGTGTCTCTTCTTGATATCGCATTTCGCTACATTATAGTGTGGGGGAACTCTCTTAAGGCTTTAAATTTCACTCAACAATTTTCTTTTTAATGAGTCAGCAAACAATAATCTGCACAAGTAGGTTTTAAAGGTTCCCAGAGCCCACCCACTGCAAAAGTAAGCATAGAGTATGTGATATGCCTACGGAGAGAGAGAGAGTCCAGGCTCTTTGAACTGTGAAAGTGAAAGAGTGTGAGGTCCACTCCACACGGCTAAACAACATTCCCTCTTTATTTTGGAAGTCCTCCACTGCTCCACTGCTGCCTTGTCAACAGGAGATAAGGCAGGCAGGAGAGGCGCTCTCTCTCTCCAGAGCTCCTTATTTTGGTAGTGTGTATATTGGTCCACCCACATGCCTGCGTGTCCAGATCTGCCAGGCTAACACAGATGCCTTACAGGCTTGTATTTGGAGTCCAGATACTACGTGGCAGTTGAGCGTTACCTCAGTTCACACGCAACCTACTGTACTGTGCTCTCTCAGCCACCCCCCGCCCCAGGGCCCCTCACAGCTTTGATCGGGCCCGGGACAAAGCCATCCGAAAGTCCCTGTCCACTCACTCCATGCAATGTAATGAGGAATCAATTCTGCCCACCCACCCTGTCACTGGGCCCGGGACAACAGACCCCTTTGCCTCCGCTCCTGTTGTCTTCCCTGCTCCCCTGCTACTACATTTGCTATTTGCGTACGTTTACGGTGCTGTATGGACATGTATTTTGAAAAGATAAGGGTGCTATTTTTTGACTTTTCAGGCTTCATGTTCTGTTATGTTTAGCCATGTGGGTCATTAATGTCTCAACTGGGAGATAGGAAAACCAGGCGAAAGTTGAGGCACTGTTGAATAAAAGTAAGTGTTATTTCAACACTAAGAAATTTAGTTTAACTCATTCAAGAGTGTGTTTGGTTTCAGTGTTAAATTAACACTTCATGTTTTACTGTGTGTGTGTGTGGGAAACAAGTTCTGTTCCCCAGTAATCCAGCAGCATATTCGTAGGGTTTATTGTTGTTACTTGACCACGCAAAAAGGTGGCAAAACATACAGCTTTACTGCATTTGATCTACTCTAACCCTTTATTATTATTACTCATGTGTTGCATGATTATATAGGGATCAGTGGGAAGTTCCACATAATGATATGAATACCAACATGTGTCAGCATGTGTGTGCGTGTGTGTGTGTGTGTGTGCGTGTGTGTGTGTGTGTGTGCGTGTGAGTGTGTGTGTGTGTGCCTGTGTGTGTGTGTCTTTCTGTCTGTCTGTCTGACAGGCTGCCATGATAAGCGGCGTGTGTGTGATCCCTGGGCAAGACTGGGCTTCTGCGAAAGACGAAGGAGCTTCATGAAGAAACACTGTCCTCAAAGATGTGATCTCTGCTATGGTGAGGAAATGCCTCTCTCTCCCTTTCTCTCTCTCTTTCTCTCTCTCTTTCTCTCTCTCTCCCTTTCTCTCTCTCTTTCTCTCTCTCTCCCTTTCCCTCTCTCTTTCTCTCTCGCTCTCTCTCTCTCTCTCTCTCTCTCTTTCTCTCTCTTTCTCTTTGTCTCTCTTTGTCTCTCTCTCTCTCTCTCTCTCTCTCTCTTTGTCTCACTTTCTCTGTCTCTCTTCTCTCTCTGTGTTTGCATCATCTATATTACAACAGCAGTTGCTTACAGTTGTTTTTATCATAATTCCAAACTCACACAAAGCACCAAAACTTCCTTGTCGATGGAAAATTCTGATCATCTCTATTTAGTTTGGTGTTTGTCAATTTCATCAGAAGTTTTAAGACAGACACTAAACATTTTGTTCCCGTTGAAAGGATATTGTGTAGCCGCTTTTCCCCAAATAAACGTAATTAGTCCTGGTAGAGGGCTTGATCCCAGTGGCAAACTGTTAGAACCTGTTCATGCTAGTCAGCAGAATGTGTACTTGGCAAATCCGATACTCAGTTTAGCACTTGCACTCTGAAGGTACTTTCATAAGTTAGGATTTGCCTTTTGGTCTGAGAAATTGTGGTCTAAAACGTATCAGGACATATCTGCTTTTATATATAATATGGATATATGCATCGTAAATTGCTTCGATCATTGTTCACATACTCTTTTCACACTCATTCTAGCGTAGCGTTTTCACGCTGTTCACACTCTTTTCTCCCTCATTCTATAGCGTTGCTTAATAAAAGGGGAGAACAGAAGACAAATTTTTAATAAATTAATTTTAGTAACTTAGTTAGTAACTAATTAACTCTGTTTTAATAACTTTTAGAAACTTATTTTTAGTAACCCAACTATGTAACTTAAACAGTTACTTCTTAAATATTTATTGGACTGTGCTGCCCTAACAGCTTATGGACCTAGACGACTAGTCTATAGGCCATGTTGTGTTTTGTGTGTCTTTAATGTGCTTTGCAGGGCTTGAAAACGAAATTATTTTTCAAACGTTCCGTTCCGAACGGTTCAGGCAAGTTTCAGTTTAACGTTTTCGTTCCTGCAATCGTTCCCCCACAAAAATATCGTTCCTGAACCGGTTCGGAACGAAAAATAACGTTCGTTCTTAACGTTCCTGCAGTGTTTAACGGCCATATTAAGTCTATTTTCGTGGACTTTATCTTAAAATAGACGTACTCATTATTTCCCCTTGATTTACACAGCTATTCTCAAAAATAATAACACACCCAAAAACACTCAGATGGGCTATCCATCCTGGCAGATTTAACCGGATGCCTATAATTCTTATCAAAAGTAGCCTATGCCAGCCCAGTAGCGGTGGGTGGATGTTGATTAGGGAGGCACAATACAGAATAGCCAGAGAGAGTTCCTAAAAAATCTCTGGAATAGCGCAGGTAAACGTCAGCATAATAAGAGGTGTCGATAGGCATGGATATCAGTTCTTGCCTAGCTCTATTTAATAGGCCATCGATGAGGTTTGCAGCAAGTGAAACGTGTAAGTAAAAGGGACACAGTTTGCGCCACAAAAAAATCCCAAACTGTTTTGAGATGTGCACGATGCAAGGGGTCACTAGTTCTAAAGAAGGGACAGGTTGCATAGTCTGAAACCTCGGATATGCTCTCAGATATCGGCAACCAACCATCCCAATGCAAGTCCATCACCACAAAACCGGAGCGTCAAGCGTCACAAAATAGTAAGAGTTTCCACGTAGTCCATCCCATCAGCCCAGCCCTCTGCACGACAGAAGAAGAGATAATAACTTAAACAACAACAAATGCGCTGTCTTTCTCTAGTCCCTGCTTGTTGTCACACGCGACCTACTGTTCGTGATGACAGCCAGGAAATATTGCGCAATACGGAAACCATCGAAACATTGAGCGGGCCAGCTAACGTCAGCTAGCGTCTGTCCATCTGCCACGAATGACTTTATCCTGCATTGACCACAACAACAGATAAATAAGACGTCCTTGATTACAGCACATAAAACACCAGCTCTCACCTCTCTTCTCTACAACCGACAGTGGGATACGCTGCACACAGCAAAAGCACTTCAGTAACTTTACAACATAATTTGCCATAACCGCATTGAACATCGAGGCACTCGGCGGTGCCATTACAAGTAGTAAGCTAAACATGACTTACCCACCAGTTGCCTCTCGAGAGCACTCTGCGAATTAGGTTCATCAAATCGCCTATCCAATTCCTTTGCAAATCATAGACTGTGGTCCTGTAGGAATCCCAACACCGATCTCAAGACATGTTCTATTTTGCTCTCCATGGTGTCAATATAAAACTCTGTAGACTGTCCGTGAATGAGACTGAAGAACAGCGCGGGTAAAGTGTCATTTCTCTTACAAAAAACGTATTTGATATTGGTGGTCAACAACTTTAGGGCGGGTTTATTAGAGCCAACTTCCAATCACTACGAGAAAGCCAGGAGAACAGAGACAGTTTAGTTCTAGTTTCCTATCAAAATCTCTGAAGAGAAGCATATCCTAAAATGTACCCAGGAAGTTTCTCCATACAATGCGCAGTCGCACTCTGATTGGCCAATGCTCCTCAATATTTTATCAATCGGCGGCAAGAGCTCAGGTGAAGCAAAATGCTGTTTTATTTTTATTTTTATTATTATTATTAGAAAACAGACAAGTACAGTCAGAGACAAAATGCTGTTGCTGTATGCATGTTTCCCCTCATACAGTAGCCGAACTAAAAGACTGTCGCCATGGTTACTCCTCAAACAAAATCGTGCACTTGTATGAAATATAGAGAACGGAAAAAAAAACGTTATTAACCGGTTTGTGGATTTCAGAATAACGTTTTTGTTCCGGAACACTTGAAGACCATTTCGTTTTCGTTTCCGTTTCCGTTCCTTGTAAAATTCCATAAAATTTCGTTCGTTTTCGGTTTTCGTTTTCGTTCCTTGAACCGGTTCGGAGCCCTGGTGTATTTACATGTGGATTGCGGAGAAGTGTCATGGAATTTTCTGTGCAAACAGACAATAAAAGTTTATCTTATCTTATCTTATCTTATCTTAGATCTGTCAAATGGAGCAAGCCACTTTCATTCAATTTTACTCAAAATGCATGACTAGTGTGAACATGCTCTAATAATTGTCATCGAACTCAACTCACCCAAGGACCCATTACCTCAGTGTGACGACATCTGCAATAGAATATAATACATATCATCAGGTCACATGCTTCAGGGAGACTGAAACAGGTTCAGTCTGACTTTGATTTTCGTCCCAAACACACACACAATCAGGACTGCAATACAGAATATGTGTGCGCACGGTCCAGACTCATCTCTCACATCGCCTGTGTGTGTGTGTGTGTGTGTGTGTGTGTGTGTGTGTGTGTGTGTGTGTGTGTGTGTGTGTGTGCCTGTGTGCCTGTGTGTGTGTGCCTGTGTGTGTGTGTGTGTGTGTGTGTGTGTGTGTGTGTGTGTGTGTGTGTGTGTGTGTGTGTGTGTGTGTGTGTGTTCAGGGAACAAAAGGGTCAGCTGTCCTGGGCCCAGATAGATGGAGGGGCCCATAATTGTGTCTTCATTACATTTAAGGGGGGCCCTTTCAGATGATTTTGTTCTGGGTCCAGCCAAAGCTGTCAGCGGCCCTTGTGTGTGTGTGTGTGTGTGTGTGTATGTGTGTGTGTGTGTGTGTGTGTGTGTGTGTGTGTGTGTGTGTGTGTGTGTGTGTGTGTGTGTGTGTGTGTGTGTGTGTGTGTGTGTGTGTGTGTGTGTGTGTCTGAGGTAAACTAAATGAGTCAGACTGTGTCTGCCTTTGAACCACTCTGGGCCTGATGTAGTGTTTATCTGCTGGCTGCTGGCCAGGTGGCCCAGGTCTCTCTGTGTCTGCAACTCTCTCTCTCTCCTCTCTTCTCCTCTCTCCCTCCCTCCCCCCCCCCTCTCTCTCTCTCTCTCTCTCTCTCTCTCTCTCTCTCTCTCTCTCTCTCTTTCTCTCTCTCTCTCTCTCTCTTTCCCTCTCTCTCTTCCCCTTCTTGCCAAATGACGGCACCTACGTAAGTTGAGGGACGTGACTGTCATTGTTCGTTCCCTACCATCGTCCTTCCTTTCACTTTCCAACACAGTTTGCAGTGTTAATCTAACACTCAGCGGCTCAAATCGATTTAACATCTCCTAGACCAGTGTTTCCCAACCTATTTTGTCTTGCGTACCCCCTAAGCCTTATTGTCAGGCTATGAGTATCCCCTAAATTCAAGCTCTGCATCTCTTCCGATATCTATCCCAATGTGACTATATTCCATACAATTATTATCAATATACTTTTTCCACGTACCCCCTGTAGTGTGCTTGCGCAACCCTAGTGGTACACGTACCCCTGGATGGGAACCGCTGCTCTAGAGCAGTGTTTCTCAAACTTTTTCAGACTGAGGACTACTTTGTCCCCCCAAAAATGTTCAGGGACCACCTGTCAACTGAATTGACAGTTAAGGGGTGCTAATTCGACATTTCTGTACTAATGCCGATCTTTTATTTTTTATTCATATTACAAGCCTGTCTTATTGTGCTGAAAGTTTGACTTCATTTATGTTTAGCTTCGTAATGATGTTAGCTCACTGCAAATATAGCTTACTGCTAGCTTGTCTTGGAAAAGTAGAAATCCCCTCACGGACCACCTGAGCTCTGTCATGGTCCACCAGTGGTCCCCAGACCTCACTTTGAGAATCACTGCCCTAGTGGTACTCGTACCCCTGGTTGGGAACCTCTGCTCTAGAGTGTATTTGGCTCCAGAGAACTCTCAGAGTGTTGAATTAACTGCATTTTTGTCACTGTGTATCCTATCGTATCCATCTTATCTTGCAATCGTTCTTGCCTTTCTCTTTCTTCTTTTACAGAGCCTCTGGAGGCCATGAGCACGCCCACGCCGCCCCCTGCCAACGTCAAGGTGAAGATGGTGCCGCGCGGGAAGGTGGTGGGCTTCCGCTGTGGTACCAAGAGCTCCAAGGTGCTGCCCAAAGTCAGGTAAGCAAGGTACACTGTAATGCGCATTCATGACATGCTGATGGGATTCATAAAAAGACACATCGTGGTGTGCAGCCTTGGGTGGACTAATGTCTGTTATCAAAGTGTCTGAATGGCCGGGAGAATCATGAGCAGAGGCAGCAGTATGAGGTGCTGTTTCCACGTAGCTGGATATTTTTATATGTGGATATTTTTTTCTCCTGGTTGCATTGGTTTTGTATTGGTTTTGGCCTTCCGTTTCCACGTAGCAGATACCGGTATTTAAAATCCAGGTATAAAAAGCAGGAGGAAAAAATATCCTGTTTAGGGGGCTTAAAAGCATTTGTTACAATGGAGGATTTATTTTTATCCACATGTTGCGTTTACACCTCAACAGGAGAAAAAAATACCCTGCTAAAAAAATATCCTGCTACGTAGAAACAGCACCTCAATCTTGGTTCAACTCCTTAGAGCAGAGCCTATGCTATAACCTTACTGTCACCAAAATCGTAATGACTATGTCTTAATCTGTTACTTAAGGCTCTCAGTAATGTCTTTGCAATGTTGTTATGATGTAGTTGAGTATTTCCAGCACATAGTGAATAGGCCCGCCGGCGACCTGATCTGCAGTAAGAGGCTACCAAAGTTAAAATCCTGGCCCTAACGGTAGGGCACTGGGTTATTACGCCGGCGACCCAGGTTCGATTCCAGCCTGGGTCATTTGCAGATCCTTCACTGGAGATCATTTGCAGATCCTCCCCCACTGTCCTGTAAGGCAAAAAAGCCCTACAAATGTGTATTTTTTAAAAGAAAATAAAGAGCCCTGCCATGTACTAGTATCCCCCCCAGGCACACAGCACTTTCAATTTCACAAATTAGCTTGATGATTTGTGAGCTTGTTATATATTCGATAGTTTGGAACTAGATAGAAGTTGGATGAAATATGCGGGTGGGTTTTCTTTTGTTTTCAGAAGCCATGCAGCTCTGTATTTCTTAGCATGTAGAAGGGGAACAGGTCTGTACATGGTAACCATATTGGGTTAGGGTAGGGGAAACGGTTGGGGCTCAGGTTTGGAGAGTTTGTTTGTTTTATGGGGCCACCTAAATGCTTCACCAGCACAGTAAGGCCTCATTGGGATCTTGTCTTCTCCTAGTTGTGTAATAACTATGTAAATACATAAACGTATACAGTAACTTGACAAATTGTTCTGAACAGGCGACACCTACATAGTGAAGCGGTGTAAATATTAGGGTTAGGGCTGACCTGTGGGCAAACTGCTTTGCTGTCAGCTGTTTTTGTTTGTTTGATCTGGTGGCCCAAACTTCACTCTTCAATATGCCCCATAGATGTCCATGCCATGCAATGCTAACTCACCAGTTTAATTCTAACTCACCATAAATAAAGCCCCATTCATTTTCAATGGGGTTTAATTTCTGGTGAGTTAAAATGTCCATACCACCAAAGCACCAAAACCTGGCATGGAAATCTATGGGGTATATTGAAGAGTGAAGTGTGGGTCACCAGATCAAACAAACAAAAACAGCTGACAGCAAAGCATCAAGGATATCAGGGCTGCCATAACTCCCATGCAATGCCACTGCCATTGACTTCAATGTTAAACGCATCACGGCAGTGATAAAGACAAAGACAGTCCTAACCAAGTATTGAACATTGACATGTTATGTAGAAAATACAACATTTCAACTGATTTGATGTGACCCGAACTTTCTTTTTTTTCTGAAGAAATTGGTGATTTTATTACAATATTCTAATAATGTGAATTCCTAAATTCCAGGTTTTTTTGGAGCTGGAAGGCCAAAATATGTAAAAATAAACAAATGAATGATTGGAATAGTTCAAAATGTGGGCAATGCATCTACAATCCATGAAAGTTAAACATTATTGATGGAATTATGGAAATAAATCAACTTTTTCATGATACTGTATTCTAATTATATAGCCAGGATATGTAATGTAATTTAATGTAATATGATGTAATTGGTATTTAAATGAATCTAATTCTGTACTACCTACCCTCTGTCCCTTTTTGTTGTTGTTACTAGTTGGTATAAGGACGGAGAGCAGCTGGTCACCTCCATCCCGGGCTACATCATCATGAAGGGTCGCGACCTGCGCATCGTGGCCAACGAGTTCAACGAGGGCACCTACACCTGCCGCGTGCACCGCCGCGGCACCGTGGTCTCGGCCAACTCCTGGGC
The DNA here is from genome assembly GCF_034702125.1 of Engraulis encrasicolus. Classification (NCBI taxonomy): domain Eukaryota; kingdom Metazoa; phylum Chordata; class Actinopteri; order Clupeiformes; family Engraulidae; genus Engraulis; species Engraulis encrasicolus. The sequence continues at coordinate 35,586,028 of NC_085864.1, read as the reverse complement.
CATACGCCTCAAGCCGGACTACATCTCCAACAGCTGATCGCAGCGGAGCGCCCAAGTGTCGCCTAAAAATCACAGGCAGGTCACTATGTGAGACCATTGTTGAACTTGAGCCACCATCGCCTGACGTGAAGACATCGTCAGGTTACTACTTCAAGTTGTGTCATCTGAAATTTGAATGTGACTTCTGTTGCTGTGAGAGAAAGACAGCATGAGCGAGTACCATCTTTGTTTTGTTGAACCACCATCGCCTGATGTGAAGATGTCAAGGTTACTCCAAGTTGTGTCATCTTGAAATCTTGAAATGTTGAATGCGACTTGTGTTGTTGTTAGAGAAGCGAGCACCCTAGAGTGTCAACACTGGGAGACCAACATGTTCTTTTGAGTCGCATCTTTGTTTCACTGAAGCATCATCGCCTGACGTGACTGTCAAGAAGTTACTTCAAGTTGGGTCATCTGAGATTTTGCATCTTTTACCGGCGATTTAGTTCGCCAGTGGGTCGAGACTGACTGCCTTGATACATGGGGGTTTTCTAAAGTGCGAGAAACAACATATGGTGGTGGTGGTAGTGGTGAAAGCAGGGCCTCTACAGCTCTGCGGTCAGGAGTGTTTTGCTTCTGTTTTTAAGAGCCCTAACCCACCATGGACCTTCTCAAAGACTTTTTTGCAAACTGGCATCTGCTATTTCTATCAGTTCAACAACACCAGAGACTACTTATCTCTCCGTCTCTCTCTCTCTTTTTGTCATTCTCCATTCACTGCAAGGTATACCTGCTGTACGTGTCTGGGCCTACTTGAGAGAAGTTGTGCACAGGGAGAAGTTTTTTTTTTTTGTGGAATGGCGTTCCCGTTTTTTCCATTATTGATTTGTACTGTACTGTATGTTCTACTAATCCCCCATTGGTTCCCACATCCTGCTGATGGAATGCTCTCCCCTTCTGAAATGCAAAGACGAACATAAATGACTGCACTGCATCCTCCTCGGCACAAGTGGAGCGTCATTTAGGATATTTAGATGAACAAGGGTCTTCGTTGAGAAACACCAATGCTGTGCCATTAAGAGAGTGATGAAAAAGTCTTTTGCGTGGACATCCCGTCCCCTTTTTCTTGATGTTATTGTTCCTCAGTGTTATGGGCATGTTGTATCAGGCTATGTTTTGATGTTATTTGGTTGTGTAGCCTGCCAGTCAATCGATGGATGTATTCATGTGTTTGTACCAATGCATTGTAGATGAGTTGATAAAGTGGCCATATTTAGATGTTGAAAGGGCTAACCTTCTCATAGTCTAGTTTTATTTGTTATTATACAATGCAATGTGACCTGTGTTGGTGTTAGAGAAGAGATACAGACATGTGTAGCAGCATAGTATTTGGGTATATTTGTTTCAGTGACTTGTTTTTTGCATAATGTTCCTTGATCAAAAGTACAATAGTTTGTACTTTTAGGCATACACCCTTCCTGGACCCGCAGTGGTAAAACCCCTTACTAATATTCAGAAGAGAAAGAAGAAGAAGAAAACAAAACACAAACAACTGCATTCATAATAAAAACATTTATTACATTTGACAGCTATTAATCCTGTCTCGATGTTCCACGGTGCTTACAAAGCAACAACCGCTACCGTCAATGGAAGACTGTAACTCCTAAAAGGCTCATGGAGAAGAACGAAGACATTTTAAAAGCATAACGTACACTTTGATCTGAGACTGGGCAGACTCGTGTGTGTTTACCTTTTCGATGCTACAGTGTTTGGATGTGTTTGTGTCCTCCACATGATTAACCATCCTCTCTGATGAGGTAAGAATACTCATATCGCATCAGAAAGAGAGAGCGGAGAGGGGGAGAGAGAGAAAGAGAGAGAGGAGGGCTGTGCAGACTATGAGATGGGCCCCTTCCACTTAGAAGTTTATTTTAGTGCTTCTCGGGGCATAGAAAAGGAAATAATAATATCTGGTGAAGTAAGCAAAGCAAAGGGAAAAAACATCTCGGAGCACATAAAAACGAGAGGAATGTGGGTTTCCGTTAGAGCCCTTTCCATTAAAAAAAAAAACAGAAAAAAAAAAAAAATGATTGTAATTTAGTTTTCCCAATACGTCCCCCCAAACTTACTGACCTATCATATGCCAGTGTATAGTGCATCTAATATCTGTGGGACAGTATACAAGCCAGTCCCTTGGGAGCAGAGAAAGTTCAGAGTTCTGGAATGTAGCTGAAGATGAGCTACTCTGGCACATATCGTGGAAAAGGGCTTGTAACAGAAAGATAGAAATTGAGAGAGAGAGAGAACATGAGAAGGAGAGAGTGTGTGAGAAGGAGATAGAGTGAGACACAGAGAGAAGGGATGAAAGAGAGAGAGAGAGAGAGAGAGAGACGGTGAAGTAATAGCGAATGCTGGTCACGTGATGATGTCTGCGAGACGTCTGGCTGAGTCTGGGGGCTAAAAGGGGGCATGGGGAGGGCTCAGGCACACAATGCTCAGACACACACAAAAGTGCCAAGAGCTTAGGGTCTCGCACAGAAAAACCTGCGCCCCCCCGATCACCCCCCAAACACACACAGACAGACACACACACACACACACACCGATACACACACACACCGATACACACACACACGGCTACACACACACACCGATACACACACACACACACACACACACACACACACACACACACACACACACACACACACACACACACACACACACACACACACACCATCCATGGTCCCCTATCCCAGTTCTGGAGCAATTTGGTTTTTTTTGGCCTCCAATGTGTGAGCAGTGCACACACACTTCTTGATGAACACTGTGTCTGTGTCAGGGCCTGGTGGTGGGACTGTAAACAGTAGGGTCTTGGGGGTCTGTGGGTTTGGAAACGTGGTGTCCCTAAGGAACCCTGGACTGGAGCCACTGCACCACACCACACTGTACTGGACTACACTGCACTACACTGCTGAGGGCTTAGGAGTGTCTGTCTAGTGGAGCCTAGGGTTGGGAACCCTGCCCACTACACAGAGAGAGACGGACACACACACACGGACACACACACACCAGACACAGGGAAGAGAGGGAAGTGTGTGTGCGTGTGAGCGAGAGAGAGAGAGAGAGACAGAGAGAAAGAAAAGACGATAGAGAGATAGCGAGAGTGAAAGAGGAGACGGTACCGAGTGCATAGTACAGAGAGGGAGATACTGGACACTATAGACAGAGATAAAGCACTGCAGCGCATCTTCAGCCCCATCATATGTCATTTACATTCTTTAGCGTGAGAAGTAGAAGTAGACGAGGGAGAGACCAAACAAGGCGACCACAAACGCACGCAGACATGTCAATTAATCCCAAGAAAGTAAAGTGGCGGTCGTCTGGGAAATGATACATTTCAAGGCTGCGTGACCCATACCCTGGGGCTACGGAAATTGGGTAAATGCAGAGGGGAGATGAGCGGTCGAGGAAGGGAGGGGTGTGAAGGGGAGGGAGGGGGGCCAAAAATGGTAAAAGGATTTGGAGCTTCAAGGAAGAAAAAAAAAAAAGAGAAAATATATAGAGGGAGATAGACATTGAGAGAGAGAGAGAAAGAACAAATCACTTAGGGAAGCACTGTAGTGGCTAAAGCTTCTCTCCCTCTGCTTCACTCACTCTCTGTCTCTCTCTCTCTCCCTCTCCTCCATGCCTCCCTCTCAGTAGCCACAGTGTGTGTGATAAGTTAGTGCTCCACTGCACCGGTGTCTCACCCAGCGGGGAGCTTAGGAGGAGCGGCATTCCATGACTCCATGCCGAGAGGAGAAAAAAAAAAACACACTTCCACCGAGGCCTACCTAACACCGCCCCTCATATCCCTCCATCCCCATTCCCCTGCCCCTTGCAGAGAGAGATAGAAAAACCATACTCAGCCCCCCCTCCTACTCCTACTCCTACTCCTCTCCTGTCCCCATTGCTGCCCTCTCACCAACTTCAGTTCCTTCCCCGAAATCCCCTTCACCAAAAAAGAAGGGGGGTGGGGGAAGAGGGAGAGATGGAGACAGAGAGACAGAGAGACAGAGACAGAGAGAGAGAGAGAGGGAACGGCGACCAAACCAAACTGGGCTCCCCACTGTGCCTGCCACAAGAATGAGGGGCCGTCAGGAGTGAAGCCATTGGCGCGATGATGAGGCCGAGGTGATGATGTGTATCAGTGTGTAAAAATGTGACAGTCGTACGCCTGACCCCCTTCTCCGAAGGTCGCCCCCCACCCCCCCAGTCGTCCCCAATTTTGCCAAGCTTCCCTCCTCCTCCTCTCACCAAACCGTTTGCACTGTATCAGCACCACGTGCTTGGATGTGCACATTTCTCTCCCACTTCTCTCCAATGGGACCTCAGCAAGCATAAAACAGGTGCGAACCGCTAGATAGCTGGCCATCATACCAAACCTCTGAACTCCATGTGATTATCATTTTAAAAAAACTACCGTAAATGGACCCCAGCCATGAAAGGAAATGTGCACACAGGTGAAAACCAAAACTAGTGCGTCATCAAGTGACAAACAGATCATAAAGGAACAAGTGATTGGAGCAGAAGATGCTTTTAAAACAAAACAAAAACAAATTGCTAACAAGTCTTAAAAAACACATTTAGTGTGCTCAAAAAAACAACAAAACATGTAACAGGAGTGTGGCCAGAAAGTAATAAAGAAAAAGAGGAAAAGCTGTGAAAAGGGTGCCCTCGATTGCTCTCAATTTGGTTGTGTTGTCTTGCCAAAGTGCCTTGGCACATGAGAGCCAGGCTGTCAAGCACGGCTGACAAGTGTCTCACGAGAGTCTGGGGATTATTAAAATGAACTCTGTGTGTGTGTGTGTGTGTGTGTGTGTGTGTGTGTGTGTGTGTGTGTGTGTGTGTGTGTGTGTGTGTGTGTGTGTGTGTGTGTGTGTGTGTGTGTGTGTGTGTGTGTGTGTGTGTGTGAGAGAGAGAGAGAGAATTGTTGGAACAGGCTAGGGCACATTCACAATAGAAGGAGAAAAAAAAAAGTTTGCCCTGCAATGACATTGCTTTTCCAGTAGAGGGCCCCACATCTCAACTTGCTGCTGAAAATAGGCCCTCACTTCCAACACATCTCCACATACACCTTGTGCTTGGAAAGTCCAGGAAAGAGTCTTACAAAGACGTCTCTCGAGACATTTCAACATCCTCTTCCTCCGACAGTCCATCTCCCTTTCCATCGCTTTTCTCCAGCCAATTGAAAAATGGAAATTAAAAACTTAAAAAGCAGAAAAAAACAACAATGAGGAAGACAGGTGTACAGTGGTACTTGGTACTTCAAAAGGTGTGTTGGCTGTTGCAGGTGAGTTGAAACCGAACTTCAACATGGCAGAAAGAGGAGGACTAAAGAGGAGAACTAAAGCATCATTCCTCCCTTGATGAGAATACAAAAAAATGTTGCAGTGGTGTAAAGAAGAGACCCGGTAGAGGCAGAGGAAGAATGGAAGATAAGATAAGATAAGGCGAAGAGGGGATGCGGGGGTGGGGCGGTTTTAAGGAGAGAGATGGGGGAAGCGTTTGACCAAGGTCTCACTGCCCGTCCCGATCTCCACTGATAGCCAGAGGGAGACAGGAAGGGAATGATAAGATGAGCACGGGATGGATGTGGGATGGATGTTCTGTCAAGAACAGAACAGGAGTAGTAGAGACAGGTGAGTCCTGCAAAGAGAGAGGAAACTCCATGCCACCCTCATCATCCTCATCTTTACTGATAATCAGCGGGAGAAAAGAAGTTGAGTTGAGGTGAGGTGAACATGGGGTATTGGATAAGGGGGCGTATGTAGGGGACATAGGCGGTGGGCTGGCATAAGCACAGAGGCAGTTGGTTCAGTCAATGTCATCCTCATCTTCACTGCTGGTCAGAGGACGAGAGTAGGGTAAGGTGAGGCGAATAAGGGGGCTATTGGATATGGGGACATACAGTAGGTAGTGGGCATAAGTAGCGGCCATAGATGAGGGCATTCCTTGGATCAGTTTGCGTCTTCGCTGATGGTCAGAGGAAGAGGGGGTGAGGTGAACAAGAGGTAATGATGGACATGGGGGCGTACGTAGGGGGGACAGGTGACCTTGTCTTCACTGATGGTCAGACGAAGAGAGGTAGATGGGCATTAGGAGGGGCACAGGTCTTGGGGACATAGGTAGGGGGGGGGCATATGTGTGGAAGGGGTGGGGGGTGGGGGGGGTTGGGGGGTGCACAGTTAGTTCAGTCCTCCATAATGGGGGCATATAAATGTATGTATGTGTGTATGTATGTGGGGGGGGGCACAATTGGTTCAGTCCTCATCATCCTCGTCTTCACTGATGGTCAGAGGAAGAGAGGTTGGTGAGTATTTAGAGGGTCAGTTGGTTCATCCTCCCTAATGGCATAGGTAGGGGGCATACGCGTGTATGTTTGTGGAAAGGGAAAGGGTTGATTCAGTCCTCGTCGTCCTCGTCCTCGCTGATGGTCTGCAGGCTGCTGCTGTGCGAGGGCGGGGAGAGGGTGGAGGGGGGCGTCTTGGTGAAGAAGGGCAGGCGGAAGGTGGGCGAGGGGGAGCGCTCGTCCCGCTCCTCCTCCCGCGTGGGGCTGCTGCTGGGGCTCTGGCGAGGGCTGATGGCCTGCAGCATGCGGCCCTTCCCCTCCTTCAACATGTGCTTCTGCTCACACGGACACGGAGGGAGGGAGGGTGGTCACCCATGGACGAGGAGAGATAGAGAGAAGAGATAGAGGAGAAGGAGAGGTGAAGAGAATAGAGGACAGACAACAGCGATGAGGGATCAAAGAAAGAAAGAAAAAAAGAAAGAAAATGTAAATAAGTTGACACAGAGTATTATTGATAAGCTGAACAAGAAGACTTCCACTTCAATTACAATCACCCATTACACTCATTCAACAACACATGAACATATACAGTGTTGTGTTTCTCGAAAGCGTAGTTGTTAGCCCGTTAGAAACTTGTATAGTTGTCAGTGGGAAATTGCATTGCAACCAACAAAGTAGCTAATGTAGTTAGCGACTACTACAGTTTGGAGCAATGCACACCAGGGGTGGATTTCTCGAAACCAAAGTTGCTTACTACAAACCCCAACTCCGGTGAAGTTGGGACGTTTGGTAAACAGTGAATAAAATAAAAATGCTATCATTTTCAAAACATTCAATCTATTCATTAGATGGAGAATAGTTAAAAGACAACATATTAAGTGTTAAAACCGAGAAAAAATATTGTTTTGGGGGACATATGTACTCATTTCTAATTTGATAAATCCAACACGTCTCAAATAAGTTGGGACGGGGATCAGTGAAATTTAGTAAACATCCAAATAAGATAAAACAACAAAGAAGAACATTTCAAAATGAATTGTACTGATGGACAATATAGGTGTCCAGGTATAAGATCATCACAGAGAGGCTGAGTCACTCAGAATTAAAGATGCAAAGGGAATAATTACCATAGTTATTACATACATTTTTGAATTCCCTTTGATTTACCACAGTTGAGTGTATATAAGACATATTTTTGTAACTAAAATCATTGTATAGGTTCATGACATCATGAAATATATATTGGCTGTAGTCTCACTCTAGCACTCCAGGAATTAGAGCTATTGAAAATTGACCATATTAAGAATGCTTAATGCGTGCAAATGATACAGGGGTGTAACATTCTCCTAAGCACCTGAGCTCACTTGAAATAGACCCAGAGGACATGGGAAACTGTCCTTTGCTTACAGAAGTCAGCAGAAGTTGTAGAAGTCCATTCTTTTTGACAATAATAGAGCATTGCACATCCTGTGCTACAGTGAAAATGGACCATCCAACTTGTGTTAGTGCTAACTTCAAAAGTCAGCCTCCATGGAGGCATGCGGGTGCAGTAGTGCATTGGTTAAGATGTTCTCACTCATCTGTAGAGTTAAATACAGTGCTGAATGGTATAAATGGGTTTTAAACAGCATGAAAAGCCACTCATGCATTATATTTTGAAGGGAGATCTTCGATTAGGGCCACATAGTAAGGTCAAATTGCATTCTCTACTATGTTTTAACAGTTTGGCTCCATCATAAGGACCAGCAGGTGATAAAATGGTGGGCTTTTGGTCAAGACCTGTCACACTGTAAGCACTACAGAAAGGAAAACATTGCAAAACATGACAAGGAATACACCCTCCATTTAAGCTGTTGAAATCATGTCCAAGATAGTAATCAACACTGTTTTTATATAAAATCATCTCATCAGTTAATTCTGTTACTGTTAAGTGTTATCTCTTGTTTTGTTATTAGTCTTCCTCGACATTTGCTGCCTTTTATTGTCCCCGTCCCAACTCTTTTGAGACGTGTTGGATTTATCAAATTAGAAATGAGTACATATGTCCCCCAAAACAATATTTTTTCTCGGTTTTAACACTTAATATGTTGTCTTTTCACTATTCCCCATCTAATGAATAGATTGAATGTTTTGAAAATGATAGCATTTTGATTTTATTCACTGTTTACCAAACGTCCCAACTTCATCGGAGTTGGGGTTTGTACATTAGCTACTTTGCTGTTTTCAATGCATTTTCCCATTGGCAACTACCGAAGTTGCTAACAGGCTAACAACTTCTCTTTTGAGAAATGCACCCCAGGGGTGCATCCCAATATGTGACCTTGCCTCCTCCACTTGTCTCCTCGTCCCGCCTCCTGGCCCCTCCTCCGTGGAGAAAACGATAAAGTTTCCCAGCTGTCAGCCTCGCCACAACAACTTTTGAGGGACTATTTTTCATTCACCATCCCAATTGCAAATGAGAAAAAGGCTTTACAATTGAGCTTTTGCAAGATATTGAAATATAATGCTGTTGTCAGTGATGTCATCATGACGAGAAGCAAGTGGAGGAGGCAAGGTCGCATATTAAAATGCACCCCAGATGTCTATGGGCACATAAAAGCCAGATTGCTCACCAGCGCCCCCTCTGGGCCGAACATCTGCAGGAAGTTGCCGATGAACTCGCGTGACTTCTCCTCCCACTTCTGGATGAGGTCGATGCTCTTCTCCTCCACCTTCTGCACAAACTCCTTGGAGCGCTCCTCCACGTTGCGCACCTTCTGCTTCACCTTGTCCACATGCTCCTGCAGGTGGTACTTCTTCTCCTGGAGGAGGCGGAGGAAGAGGAGGAGGAAAGGAGAGGAGGAAGAGGAGAGTAGGGGAGGGGAGGTGGGAGAAGGAAAAGGAGGAATAGGAGGAGAGGAGAAAGATGGGGGAGAGGAGAAAGATGGGGAAGAGGAGGAAGAGTTGGAAGAGGGGAGGAGGAAAGGAGGAGTGGAGAGGAAGAAGAGGGAAAAAAAAGGAGGAGGTGAGGAGGAAAAGGTAAAGGAGGTCAAAGGTTAACTTGTCTGATTTTGCCGCTTGCAACAAGGGTAAGAAAGTAAGAGCCAGTAGCAGTGCTTGCACTCCAGGACAAGAAGGAAGCGTAAATAGGCAAAAGGTTAACCGTCTGATGCTACTGTGGGAAAGATGACTAATTTCGCTGCATGTTTTTCTCTCAGTATGTCCGTTCATGTGACAGAGAAGTCCTTGTGTCCTGCGTTTTTTTAGTCGTGTGTGCTGAGACTCTACACTATCTGTTTGACGCTTGATCGGAAATCAATTTTCAAGTTGACCTCATTTTTGTCAGTGCAACTCACATTTTTAAACTCACATTTTTTAAACGGGTTCACTTTGTACGCTTATTTACCAACTTGAAGAGTGTGGACTGTGGATCACTGGGATCAGCTGATTTACTAGAGAGCTGCCAAGCCTGAATAGGCTGCAGCCTAGGTATGAACGTGAGGGATATGTCATAGGCAGCAGGGGCATGTTCTAGTCAGCTCAGGCTCTCAACGCTAGGCCTTCTCACATTTTAACAGATTCACTTTTTACACTTATTAACCAACTTGAAGATTGTGGATCATTGGGATCAGCTATTTTTTGTAAAGAGTTGCCAAGAATGAACAGGCTGCAGGAGCATGCTCTAGTCAGCTCAGGTTCTCAAGGGTAGGCCTTCTCTGCATTTCCATCATACCTGCCTTTTGACAGCCAGTTTCAACTGTTAAAAGGCAAAATATCACGTGACATAACACCAATATTCTCAACATTGCCTTTAGACTTTTAGGATTAGAGCAACAAAAATACTAGAACAGGTTTGTACAGTTTTGTCATCCGTTCAAACGTGTTTTCCGGTTACATCACCACTCAGTTAATTTAAAACCACCAGCCTTAGTGTACTTTTTCAGGCAGAGAGTGAGATGACGGAACTTATGTTGACACATCCTCTACACTTTAAAGGAACAGTACACCTCATTTCAGGAAACTGCTCATATACTGTGCTTAGAAAAATATAAAAATACGTAGATTTTTTTCTCTGACTTTGCTTATGTTGATGAAACTGACGTTGAGCTCCTTTGAGTTCCACCACTGTTTTAGTTTATTTTACCTCTTCAGGCAGGAGAGAGATATGACTTCACTTACTGTTGACACATTCACTGCACCAAATTTACAGTCAAAGAGTCATTTACAACTGTCTTTTACAGTCATCATCACATTAGTTGAAGACATAAGCAAGCATGCCCCTTCTGAAGACAGCAGTGAGTGTCATGATTTTGCTTACGTTGATGAAGCTGACGTTGAGCTCCTTTGCCGTGTACCCTCGCTGCAGGTTGCGTCGTGCGTATACGTCGTAGTCACGCACGATGCGTGTGATGATGTCTGACGTGGAGATACCCTCAGTCCGCTCTGTGGGGGCAAACATGCCTAAAAGGAAAAAGGAAGACATATTTAAATGGCATTTACATGACATTCTAAGTTGTGAAAGCAAACAATTCTCATTTGGTTGGTTGGTTTTAAATTGATTTCCATAGACAAAATACTGAACATTTGGTTACACTTGGCATCACGGATCGCTAATAAGGTGGTAATTGAATGATAACTTTCTGAAAACTGTATGGCAATTACTAAATGATATGTGGTTATAACTGATGATTACATTGAAAGTACATAGAAATTACCACACAATTACCACATTATAAGCGATGTGTTACCGAAAAACGTTATTATATGAAGATAAAGTATAAATAAGTTATAATATATATATATATATATATATATATATATATATATATATATAGTTCGCTCCGAGAAATAAAGTAAAGAAAAGTAAGCAGTGTGCGGTGTCTCTTGAGTTTTATATATATATATATAGATATATATATATATATATATATATTATACAGTGATACAACATGAAAAAAACATGAAACTCAAATTTCCTCTGCACATACAGTATAAAGATATCTAGTGCAGTGAGCCTCACCTGCTTCCTTGATGTGTTTGTAGACGTCATCACTGCCCGCAGACGAGTAGGGAATGTCATCATGAGCCACAAAGTCAATCTGACAAAACACACACACACACACACACACACACACACACACACACACACACACACACACACACACACACACACACACACACACACACACACACACACACACACACACACACACACACACACACACACACAACAACACATGACATGGATGACTTGCACATCTCCACATCTGTCTCTTTCACAACAGCTCAGGTCAAGATTGAAAATGGTAGACTGACTCTGAATGTTGAAAGATCCCAAAAGCTTTAATTCAAGCGGATGTTTGCCAATCAACTCGCCTCCATGTCTCTGCAAGAGAGATACTGTATGCACACACTTGTCTTCACATCTGTCTGCCTTTACCACATGCTATCTCTTCATATCTATCCCCACATCTGATTTCCTCTCACAAACACACACACACACACACACACACACACACACACACACACACACACACACACACACACACACACACACACACACACACACACACACACACACACACACACACACACACACACACACACACACACACACACACACACACACACACACACACACACACACACACACACACACGGTACAGTCCATTATCCTCATTCCCATCCTCGACATGTGCTTGTGGTCTAGTGCTTCGCTGACATGCCGCCTCCGTGAAGAATATCAGCCTAGCCACAAAAACTACTAAGGGACTTTTCCCCATTCAACATTCAAATTGTAAATGAGAAAATGGCATTTGAATTGCGCTTTTACGAGATATTGAATGAAACATCTGTTGTCACTATGACGTCTTGTGACGTCAACACAGAAAAAGAACCGTGAAACAATGGAAAGAACCCTGTCTGTCACAAACCCTCTCTCTTTCTACGTAACAGCACTGACCAGAAACTACTGTATGTAGTAGTGTCACATCCTGTCCTCTTCCACTTCCTTCCTGTTTCTCGCCACTCAAACTATCTTTATCCCTCATTCTGTGTCAGTCATCTCACTTTACATTACATTACATTGCACTTCCATTTTAGTCAAAGCGACTTAGTTATTATTTTTTCAGGGTATTGGTTACAGTCCCTGGAGCAATGTGGGGTTAGGTGCCTTGCAAGGGCACTTAAGCCATGGATGGAGATGTAGGGAGAGGTCAGGGGGATTCAAACCTGCAACCCCTAGATTGAAAGACCAACTCTCTAACCACTAGGCCACGCCAGCCCCACATTCGGCTTCCCCCACATCCATCCATCCATCCATCCATCCATCCATCCATCCATCCATCCATCCATCCCGCACGAGGGAACTCGTCTCGACTCACTCTGTGCTCTGCCAGGAATTCGGGGGATAGCGTCCAGGGCGCATCGCGTACCACCTCGTCCACGTAGCGGCAGTGGCTCACCGCGTCGTAGCGCTCGTCCTCGTTCATCACCGTGAAGCCCTTGAACTTGTGCGTCAGATCATCGCTGCACACTGCATTGAGACATTTTATTTTAGTCATGTCATGCAATTCTGTAATTCAGTTTAACTACAGCAGCAAAAAAGAATTACTCTAAGAACGGCAATAAGACTAATAACACTACAATGCGCTAGTTCAAAGTTAAAGGCTGACTAAGCAGTTCTCGATGTTCGCCCATGAATGACTCACTTAAACATCAGCTGACTCCATAAGGTGATTAATTAACTTGGAAGTGTTGCCTAGTCAGCCTTTAGTTTAATATAGCAATTATTCTTGAGGTTGCTTATTCACGTATGGGGTAGTGCATTTAAATGCGTGTGTGTGTGTTTGTATGTGTGTGTTGTATCCACCTCTCACCTCCTACTATGAGGTATGTGTTGGGGAAGAGGCATTTAGCCTGCATTAGCGCCCTGGCATGGCCCGAGTGGAACATGTCGAAGATACCGTCTGCGTACACCCTTACAGGCCGATCAGCTGAGGACAGACAGAACAAGCACATGAACAATCAGACAGACAGACGGACTGATGGACGGTAACACAGACAGACAGAGACGGCGACAGAAAAGGGAATTCAAAACCCTCGCTGTCAGCACTTCTGACTAACAAAGTGTTTTGCAACCGATTAAATCATCATCAAATGAAATGCTCTCCATGGCTCAAAGGACCACCACAATATGTCTATTTCACTCTTCTCTGTGAAAATGGAAGGGTCCTTGGAAAACCCTCGGTTGTCCCTACACGGCAGGGGTGGGGAACCTATGTCTCGAGGGCCGTTTGCGGCCCTTGAGGCCGTTTTATCCGGCCCCGATATAATTTTAATGTTATTCAGCTTCACATGAAATATGACATATTTTGTAAAGGAATCTTAGAAAATACATTTGCAATACAATTAAGTTATATTCAGGGAACCTGAAGAAGGTGGTGTGTGTTTAAATGTGGCTGCCTTCAATATAGGCCTAAAGTTAAGGGGATGAATTTGAAGTGGCCCTTCGAATGAGAAAGGTTCCCCACCCCTGCTATACGGTAACTCACCCCTAAAGGTTTGGTGTTACAAAAGGTTCCTCTTTGAACCTTCAGGGGTACCTAGACAGTGGCAAACCGAGGAACCTCAAATGTTGGGTTCTTCCCAGAACTTTTCAGTTCCTCAGGCAACATTTGGATTCCCCCACAAATCAGCCGAGGGTTCATATTTTTACTGTGTGAGCATCTTGCACCTGAGACTACTAAGGCCTGTTTAACAGTGGTGACATGATATGATGCATCATCATGAGATCCCACGAGAGAAGAGCTGAGTTGCACTTACGAGGAGTTCCCTTCTGTGCTTCTGCCATAGTCACGCGGATATACTCGCAACTCGCCTCCTCCAGCTCATCCGAGAAGGGGGCCGGCTCTGTCAAGCCCTGAGGGCCACACACACACACACACACACACACACACACACACACACACACACACACACACACACACACACACACACACACACACACACACACACACACACACACACACACACACGGAATTACAGCACAGCTGTGGCACACCATGCACCTGTACTTGTGTGACCTTTATGCACACACAGATAGACACGCATACATGCACACACACAGTGTGTATTGTTTGCTTACTGGCGTGTGGCGCAAGACCTTCACTGGCCTCTCTCCATCCTCTGTCTCTCCATTTGACCCCTCCTCTCTCTTTCTCTTCCGTGACAGCTGCTGCCCTGAACTGTGGGCCTCCATGCCTGTGAAATGATATTTGGGAACATTACGTAAGAAAGAAAAATAGTAAAATGCTGGAAGCACCAGGCGGCGCTGATTTTCACCTGCAACATGTTTGCACTGCTATATGCGCTGCCTTCATGCCGATGGAGATAAGATTAAATAGAGACGCATTTTGTTTGCAAGAAGCCAAATACCCGGCGGCTAAAACAAGTTGGATGGCTGTTTTTTATGCTTGTTTGATGTAACAGGGCTCGCCACTAAATGACGTGGCATGGCGTGGAATGCGGCAGGACATCGGAGGGAGGGGGTGCACAACAGCCTACTTGAAGAGTTGCAGCGAGAGGACAATTGCCGTTTCATTCCCCTTTCTATTCTACCTCGTCTATCACATTGAACGCTTGGTGTTGTGGTGAAATGTCCCGAACGTGCAGATATAAAACAACGAGGTTAAATGAGAGAAAAATATCCCGTCGCACTAAAACGCGTACCTGCGGACTGTGTGACTACAGGTTAGCAAGAAGTGTGACAGTTGCTCACAGTTTCTACCACACCCACCCTGAAGTCTGCTTTTAACAAATGTGAATAGTTTATCTACTCAGCAAACTCAATGAATAGTGTTGATTGTGTTCAGAACTAAAACGTTTAGCACTCAACTGCTACATTTGTGACATTCACTTGTCGACCTGTAGATCTTTAACAAATCACTAACTTATGATTTCGCATAACGTCCATGATGAGTTACGATGTGTCAAGTGTCAACAAAAAACGTGCCACTGAGGGCAACTGTTGGCAAGACAGTATGGCATTGCCAGTATGAACTCTGAAATGACTAAATGTAACAGGTAGTCGTTGCATTTCATAATACGATACAGTCTCTTCTTACTTTAGTCAGCAACGCCGACTGTACAATGTCTGTAGCTAGCTTGCTAGCTTTTTGACTTACCCCAAGAATGGACTCGCAGTTGGGTTAGATGGCTGGCAGAGGAAGAACGGTTGTTGTCAGGATAATCCTGCCGTTCACAGATTTAAGAGCAATACTGCTGGTTGCACTAAAACTACCATATGTTAGACATAAAGCCAGTTGCTTTGACAGCTCTTCATGAACTACAACTAACATTTTCTGAAGGAAGTGACGTAGCTGGAATGCTGAACAAGAAGGCGTGTTCAATCTGGTATGGTTCTGCATGGATTACGCCTCTTTTATGGCAATCAGTCACAAATGGCAAACTGGTTATTGGGGATTAAACTACACACAACAGAAGGTCTTGGTTTTAACAAGATTACTACTGCAGAAGTCGCTTTAAAAAAGTCAGACTGCCTCCCCAAAAAAGTTTAGACGAAATGTTTGTCTGCCAATCAAATCATATCAAACCTTCATCCATACAGGACATTAGAAGAGAGAGAGAGAGAGAGAGAGAGAGAGAGAGAGAGAGAGAGAGAGAGAGAGAGAGAGAGAGAGAGAGAGAGAGAGAGAGAGAGAGAGAGAGAGAGAGAGAGAGAGAGAGAGGAATGAACGAATTGACCGAGACCCAAGGCCGGACTCAAACCCATTGTTCATACCAGGACAGTTTGGCAGCTGGTACAGGTGATCTATGCAGGGGTGGGGAACCATGTCTCTATGTAGGCCTACATCTAATATGAAATGTTTTCTAAAGGAGTCATAGATATTAGGTCAACATTTGCAATATAATCAAGTTATAGGGGAGCTAGTGAAGGTGGGGTCTGTTGTAAAGGAGGCCAATAGGAGGAGGCCTTCAATACAGGCGTAAAGTTCAGGGCGAAATCCTGGTTTGTGTTCATAGTATGGCCCTTGGAGGACTTTATAAAATTTGAAGTGTCCCTCAATTGAAAACTGTTCCTCCCCCCTCTATGCAGTGCACCACAGCGCCCTCTCAAGGCTAGCATTTGTGGTTTGACCTTTTAATTTTCCCATTCCAAAGTTGTAGGCCCTCTGCTGAATAACTGTTGAGAGGAGAGCATGGAAAATGTGTCTTTGATGCTGTGGCTTTCTGTAGGCAGCAGTGTTTGGAATATCTGAGACAGAGGGAGACTATCACAGGCATTATATATAGGCTTATGTCTATACTGTATACATCTGCCTAGAAGAAGATGCCGTGAGTTCCTTAGCTGTCCTCACAATACACTCTCGAGCCCCCTGCAATTCCCAAACCAACCAGCAACGGTGCTGTACCAAACACACTCCATGCACCATAGGGTGGCAATGGCAGGTTTATGAGGAAAGCAAGGTGGGCAAAAACATGTAGCCGTGTCTGTGTGATGATGTAGTGTAAGTGTTCAGAGTCCAGTCCATGTGGTTATCAGTTGCATGTACTGTATGAACGCCCTGCCGCTTTGTGCTGAGTATTGCGATTTCTCATGGGAGGCTGTTGATGTGTAGTGTGGTGAACACACGTGTCTTACTTTCAGTCTCAAATCCTCAATTAAGTTTTACATTTGTTTACAATGGCAGTTTTATTTGCTCACTTCATTGGTTTTCTGCTGCCCCTTCAGAAATATTGTCTCCTTAACTCATCTGCTGCACCGTCACAATTGTTCATTATATGGTTAGATTTTTTAGAAAGTATTAATAGGCATATTGAGTGTGAGTGTTGGGCATGTTAGATTAGTTCAACTGCAGTGCTAACAGACTTATGCAAATATCAAGAATGGATCTAGTTAAGTGGCGTAAACAAAAGCCACACACACCATACCTTGGGGTCAGGGTGGGCAGTGCACCATGCTGTACCTGAAGGGAAGCTCCCAGCTGGCCCTGTGAAAGTCCCAGATGTCTTTTAGCTTGTGCTTGCCAACTCTGTCTGGAAACAACACATGCTACTAGTAAATATTTTGAAAATATTTTCCTCAAATTTTAAGGGTGGGAGTGCCACATTTGGAGGTGTTTACACCCCAGCTGACTTGGCTTTCCCACCATCCACTGAGGAATGATGGCACACTTAAAGGCAGAACATATGAAAAGCTACAGTAAGGCTCACAGGAAAACAAAAAGCAAATGTATAAAACCCCACAGAACATGGTCTCCCCCATCTACAAGACAGATAAAGTATAAGCATGGCCTTTAAAGGCAGACCTAGTAGGTGTGAGAGTCAAATTGTGATTGAACACATTTCTAAGAGATATGACACCATGTATCTACGAAGGGGTGGGGAACCTATGTCTCGAGGGCAGTTTATGGCCCTTGAGGTCGTCTTATCCGGCCCCTGATATAATTTTATGTTATGCAGCTTCACATGAAATATGTCATGTTTTGAAAAGGAATCTTAGACATTACATTTGCAACACAATTAAGTTATATTTCAGGGGACCTAGAGAAGGTGGTGTCTGTTGTAAAGATGGGCACCTTCAATAGGCCTAAAGTACAAGGGGAAATCCTGGTTTGTGTTCCTAGTGCGGCCCTTGGAGGACTTTTACAGCCCTTGGAAAAATTTGACACCCCTTGAATGAAAAATGTTC
The DNA here is from genome assembly GCF_034702125.1 of Engraulis encrasicolus. Taxonomy (NCBI): domain Eukaryota; kingdom Metazoa; phylum Chordata; class Actinopteri; order Clupeiformes; family Engraulidae; genus Engraulis; species Engraulis encrasicolus. The sequence continues at coordinate 35,568,023 of NC_085864.1, read as the reverse complement.
CCCACCCCTGACCTACAGGGATATCTGGTATCAGATATTACAAATAAAAACATATAAATAAAAAGCCAATCGTATTAGTTAGAGAGCCTATTTTAGCTATTCAAGAAAGATATGAGACATATGAACCCAGTTATCTACAGGGATTTTATGGCACCACATATAGCAAGTAATTAAAACGTTTAAAATTCCAGTGCTAAATATCATCAAAGCACGACACATAGATGATTTTCATTTGTACATTTTTATTCATTATCGAGGACATTGACAGCATAGTAGTTGTTTAGCTGGTACCACACACAGTGTAGCTAATTTCCTTCAGGACATCACTCCACTAGACACGTTCTTCTTTACTTTCGTTGCAAAATTACAGGAGCCGCCAATGTATTGGTTTAATCAGGTTGTAGAACCATAGCATAGAAAAAGGTGCACAATGTTGGATGCTATAATGTTTGCGACAACATTCAACTTGGAACAGTACCTCATTCGGACTGACAAAAACCAATGCAGCATGTTTAGATCAGCTTTTTCTGCTAACGATTCATCTATTCTATACCACTGTTACAGCTGTCAAAACCACTGTACATGGTCCCCCAGAAAGGCACACAACAACAGAAAAAAATCTCATATACAGTCCATCTTTGAAAATAAAGAGGAGAATCTTGAGATCTTTTTTTTTTTTTCAACTGAAGAATCACAAAAGGGGTAAAAAGCACAAATCCTAACTCGGCGAGTGCACTGCACATTACATGCACTCGGCCATCCTCTTTCGAACATGCGATTTCACTCAAAGATTCAGCAGCAAACTTGGTCCTGCAAATGGAATGTCTGAATTCCCATAACTTATGGCTTTGGCAAGAATATTTTTCTTTTGAAGTCAAGTTGACATGCCTCATCGAATTAAGGGGCAAAGGAGACGATAACTACAGTTACCCATCTTGGCACTTACAAAGAGGCGGAAAAACAAAGAAGATTAAATAATGCAAGAGAGGAATGGGCGATTGATCTTCAGGCTTGCCAAGATGAGAGTCACCATCTCGCGGTAAAAAGGGTGGAGGGAGGAATGCAGAGAACGGAGACTGGAATTGGGGTGTCTTGCCTCTACATTCCCATCCGGATGCTTTGGATGATCTGGAAAATTGCTGTGGTGGAGAGGAGACATACAATGGAGGAAGATGAGAATCATTGAAAAAAGCTGTTTGAGATCCAAACATTTAGTGCAGAGTTAAACATGGAGTGTGGAGTTTGTGTTCTTAAAGGAAGAGACTCCCCCTACTGTATGATGTGGACAACTTTCATCCATGCAGTACAGTCTTGTACACTGCATATACTAAATGTCCAGAAATGTGAAATAAATAAACAGACAGTGAATGTCTCAGAGAAATGTCAAGCCAATCGGGACCAACCATTAGCAGGCAAATGAAAAAAAAGGATAGTGGATAGGCCTACCAAGTGAAACTGAACTTTGATCTTTTTTCAGTCATGTCGTTCTAACCTAAGCACGTTATGTTTACACACATCAGTCTTCTTGATTACATAAACTGATGGCGGCACTTGATTTCACTATCTAACTAACCTTGGTAAAGGCAATGGTCTGGACATTAATCAGGAAAAATAACAAGACTCACTTCACAGCTGTTACATACAAACGGTGATACAATCAGCTAGAAAGTAACAAAGTTTCACATACCTGATCCACAGACGACAAAGATGAATAACGCAAGCAGCCATGGTCCTACGGAAGATTTCTCGTCCGCAGCCCTCTGTAAAGACAAAACGCCTCAAGTTAAGCAAGATGTACGGTGAAAAGTAAAGGATTGCGTTACCTACAGGGGAGTGCCACCGGTGCACTGACGCAAATTTAAACAATCGAATGTGTGCACGCATTATCTAATCATAGCCTAGGTTACAGATGGCCATATGGCTGTATATCAGGAAAAGGGACAAATATATATTTTCTGCGTCCAGAGAGACTGGGTTAATCACAAGAAATCAAACAAGAAAGATGTGAAACAGATGGGAAGTCCACTTGAAGTAGAAGAAAGGCAGATTTTCGGGATTGTACCTGCCTGAAGCTTACACTAATCAAAATACGTTTAAATAATGCGTTTTTGGACTCTTTTCGTGTCTGAAATGGTTAAATACAGATTAGGTTTAAATGACCAGCTAACGTTAGCTGACCTACTTGGACCGCTCAAGAGTTTGTAGGCTACTTTGTGGACTTACCGTCGATTTTGCCACGTTTCCTCGTAGCGTGATGTTTTTGCTGTGCTTCTCGTTGGCCATGCGAATTCTCTGTTTAGCAACCATTTTGCCGAGTTTGAGTGGTGATCCTTTTTGCCGATGTGGAAGATGATGACAGCCGGGAGTGACCGCTTTCGAAGATGAAGACTGGTGTGTCGAGGGATGAAGTTGACGATGAAGTTCTCTTCAGATGTCTACGTACGCACTAACAGAGCTCCACCCACTTGTTCCGTGGTCGTGGCGAATAGAAATCCACCCGCTCATTCATCTTCTATTCATCAAATATTAGTATCATATCATTAGTTGCTTGTTTATTAATTCCACACATATATTTAAGATATATAATTCAATTCAATTTAATTGATTATAATGTCACATGGTCATGGATGTATCTTACCAAATTCATACCCAAGAAGTGATTGTTCAGTGTGAACAGATATTGGCTTTATACTCCATTACAAAAATCTCTATCACATTCAGTGAGACGTTTATTTTAACTTCCAAGCTTTTGGACTTCATTTAATCGGCCACACATAGATAATAAAGTGTATTCGTCAGCACTTACTTTGTATGCATACGTGTGCCTTTAGGTTATGGTCACGTGGTCATTTACGTATTTCCTTTTCCGTTACATCATGGCGCCTCCCATACCTCTGCTCGCAGGTGCGTTATTTCATTTTACTATAAATGTGCAAACACATTGCCTAAGACAGAACATTAGCAAGTATTATCACATTTTAAGATCGACAGCTATAACGGGGATGATCTAAAACGATGTTGTCCTTCGGGATCCAGGTGATTTCATAGAAATGTCAGTGGAGCCTCAGTGCAGCCCAACGCTATGACAGAGCAGTCACAAGCAATGCAAAAAGTGCGCTGCATTTAGAAAAGCAAAACGTTGATGTCATGCAATCAGCCTCATTCCCGACGATGTATATTTTACAGGCAGTTAAGAATCATCAGTCATCTGAATTCGAATGGTGGTAGATGTTTAGGTTTCTGTCAATTTGCACCAAGCCTGGACAGATCTGAACAGCTGCAGACCAAGACATACATTCATGGGAAATGTAACAACATGCATTTGTCATTTCTAAGGAAACTTCACCTTATGTTAGAGTACAAAGAAACTTAAATCAATCAATTTAAATCATGCACTTTATACTAGCATGTTGTACAACAGTCTAGTAAAAGTGAGAATACTGTCAAGTCACCTCAATTTGACTTGCTACACTATATGGCAATCATGTATTACATTTTGCAATAAGGATCATGTAAAGTTGCCTGACAACTCACAGTATTTATGTTAAGGACACCAAATCAACTAGTACGTCAAATAATGTGCCATGATTTTTCTCCCTGCCAGTGCGTGGTTCGGACGGGACGTCTTTGTTGCAGGGACCACCATCATGTGGGGACTACGCTGCTTTCCCAAGGTGCTGATGAGTATACAGTTGCTGCTTACTGCAATGGAGGACATTGAAATGCAGCCGCAACGCTCAGTAAATGTCTTTCCTGCAACAGCATGACAGTCTGAGTTCACACCTCCCCACTCCCTGTATCAGTTGATGACATGTATGTGTTGTGTTGTGTTTTGTGAGGGAGGGGGAAGGGGACTAAACTTTATTACTAAACACTAACACACTTGACGATATCACTTATGGGCCAATCTACTCAGGTGAACAGTTGCATTGATTTTCAATCAGTTGATTTAGAATGGAATTGAATGGAAAAGAAATGGAACTGCCCATAACATTCTCTCTCTCTCTCTCTCTCTCTCTCTCTCTCTCTCTCTCTCTCTCTCTCTCTTTCTTTGCAGGGATTCTCGTCCCAGTAAATATGTCGCTTTCAGCAAAGATGGATCCCTGTTCAGCTGGTGCAATGGTGACAAGTAAGGAATATTGGAAAACATACGATACAGTTGAATGCCCAGGCTTGTGCGTCTTTGATTAGAGTAACTACAACATGTGCTTGTTTTGCAGGGTTAGTGTCGTGAAGACTTCAGATGGATCCGCTGTCCAAACGTTTGATCTCCCTAAGGTGTCCTTCTTGGAGTTTTCGCCTCAGAATAAAGTCCTTGCCACATGGCAACAGTATGCAAGTGAGTGCCTGTGAATTAAAAAGTTATTTCAAACTATAGTTATTTAAAACTATCTGAAAATAACTGAAAATGTTCTTATGTTTTGCTAAAACATCGAAGATCATAAGCAGGGCAGCTGACAGCGCTTCCTGGGCCAGCCCAGGGACAAAATACCATACCTGCCGACCATTACGCATTTTGTGTAGCAGATACGGATTTTGACATCAAACTACGGCGCTGTCTGTCACTTCAAAATACGGGAAAAAAAACAATAGCGCGAAGTGTATTCACGGGCCCTTATACATTTCTCTGTAGACTTGCGATCAGCCAGAGCCGTAGATATGGCTCTGCTTGCAACTGTCTCGCGCTGGCCTGTCCATTGGCCAACAACGTGTGTGGGGAAAATATTGACCAATCAGAGCGCTGGTTTAGGGGTCTTCATTTGTTGTAGCTCCGCTCGAGGCGAGGTATCAGCTGCAGATAGAAAGTTTGCTTCGAAGACACACAAGCAGAGAGACTACTCCTATGATCTCTGACATAGGCCTAAGTGTCCTCCTCCTGTCATCATATATTATCCATCTTGGTGCTGTCGCTGTAGTTTTACAAGTGAGCACCGTCAAAATCACCGTTTCAAAGGTAAATGGGCTTTGAGAAAGGTAGCCTCTATGGGAATAGTGAATTGCGTCCAGTTGCTAAATCCGTAAACTTATGAAAATAAATAAAGCTCGAGGTCTGTCGTCCTGAACATAATGGTTCACCCAATGTTTCGCCGTATTTGACGGCAATATGTTATTGGTACTTTTTTTGATATTGGACCGAAACGAGATTACTTCCGAATGAGAAAATGTGGTCGACTGCAGCACTAACTGACTGACTATTACTGCGCTACAAATTAGCAGCGAACTAAATACGGGTTCCCTTTGCGTCGGATCATTTTAACTGGGGGAAATAAAGCGATAGTTCTAACGGTTGTGCTCGGAGTACATCCGTTATCTACAATGACACCGTATAAAGACATATGAATACTGGAGTCGTGGCCCAGTCTGTGAACAAGTGTAACAGGTCTTGTGCGTCATACCAAAATATGCATGACTCCACGACTAGAACTGTCCGTAATCACGTATGGCAATCTATTAATAAAATATATGATCCTGTCATCATGTATGTGCAGAACACTGAACAATAGCCAACTCATGACGAAATAAGGGTAGATAGGCCAATATGTAGAGAAGTAAAAAAAAAAAAAAAAGAAGCGTGCATGCACCTCAAAAGTTACTGTGGAAGTTCCAAGCAGTGGCCATTTAGCCCTCGTCCATCAGTAGAGCCACATGACGTGTACTGAATGGATGCAAGTGTGATTTTGATGTTAGCCCCAAAGGTAATAATATTAACCTGATATTATCCTAGCCTAGATAACACCTGTCTTTATCTTTTTCTCTACAATCTGCTGATACTTCTTCATAGTAGGTGACTTCACCATTTATTAATATTGGGGGAAATTATGTAAGAATCATTGCAATTCAACTTTTTGTTCATAAAAATCACTGAAATGCCTCTGTATTATATAATCAAATTATAAATTTCCCTACATGTACCTTCTACAGCCAAAAAAATAATAAGCAAATGCTTCAATTTCATACTCGATTCCAGCTCCTTAACACCCCCCAAGTGACCAAATGCTCTGTTTGGCTGGTACATAGGATAACTTACTAGCCAGACTGGTGGTATGTTTGACTTGTAAGATTAACAGCCATATTGGCTGGTGATCAATAAAGTTAATTTAGAGGCCTGAATTCCAGCACACTATATCATAAAATTTTATTGGTGTCATGGTGTGAAACAAAAAAAACATCTTCCATGAAAGTTTAATAATGTATGGTAGTTCAAAGTACTGTGAAGAGCAAGATAATCTGGTGAAATTGCCAGATACACTGGATGTTAGGCTAAAATGCATTAAAATGCAGGAAATTGCATTTAAGAAATGCTAGGGGGAGGACCCATACTCCCCTTGCCTGAATGAAGTGTCCCATATTTTCCCCCAATTGACATTTAGCAACCCAAGGTGTGCAAAACAAAGTAGCCTCTCAGATGGGCCCGCCGGCGGCCCATGGTATCGCGCTGCGCTGACCACATTTTCTCACTTGTAGGTATTTGTTGCGCTGTGAATTGCAGCGCCGCGATAAATTGCTACTCAAAAAAAAAATTCAAGGTTGGCAGGTATGAAATACTGTGATGGGGTCCCAGTTCTGGGCACCCTCTCTCCCTGGGCCTGGCACAACTGACCTATTTGTCCTTCCCTGTTTGTGGGTCTGATCAAAAAATGTGTATCTGTCTCTTATGGAAAATATTTGCAGTGTAATTATTAACATCATGCACTTGTAGAAACACAGGATAACCCCCAGGGAGACCCTAACCTACAGTTATGGGACATGGAGAGTGGCAAGTTTATCAAAGGCTTCTATCAGAAGAAAGTGCAGGGATGGTGAGTACAAGCATCTATAATCCATGGTCCATGAATTCATTACATTCACTCACTGGCCACTTTATAAGCTACATCTGGCTAGTGCTGTGTTAGAACCCCTTTTTGCCTTCTGAATTGCTTTAACTACTTAAAGGCCAACTTCCGATAAAACTCAGTTTTACTCACTCCTTTCGAAGATCGGACGGTCACCCCAAGTTAAACTCACTTGCAAGGCTCTCATAGCGGTGCGTCAACTCTCCTGGCTGTGTTTCCCGGTGTTTCCCAATTTACATCAATAATGCAGAGAAACGAGCGAATCACGAAAGCCTTTCTGTGTTTCGTCACGTCGAAAGAAGGCGTTGCCCACAAAGGTTTATATCGACCCATTTATCTAAAAACATGTCGAGTAATTTTTTTCTGCTTGTTTTCAAAACAAGCAACGTCTGGTGGTCCGAAACATAGCTTAGCTTAGCTATCAGCTGGTTGCTACTCTCAGGTACACACACAGCACAAAGCCTCATACATAAAGCCTGCTCACTCCGGTTGCTCCGTGCCTACAGCTCGCCTAGGGGTCGCTGTCGAAAGAGCACAGCCCTGAATGGAGCCTGCACGCCTCCGTTGGCGCCCCTATAGTGCAGTACCATCCGGGGGAGTGGCGACTCTGTTTCCCATTACATTCTCTCCCAAGGCTGGAGGACTGAGCCAATCAGAGACGCGTTTCTTTGAGAGCAGGAGGAGTGAGCCAATCAGAGACGCATTTCCACGAGAAACACGGAACACTCTCTCGTTTCTCCACAAGCCACCTTGCCAGCTTGCAAAAACGTCTTGAAACAAAGCAACCAGAACGTTTTTTAAAACAGGACCAACGCGTAACACATTCAATAACAATTGGGAACACGGCAATATTAATTAAATTACGTTGAGAGGCGATCTTTAAAACAATAATCAGATAGGCTGCAGCATTTTTCCAATCTTCTATTGTCCGAAATTGGTGTGCCTATGCGAATGATCAATCAACAAGGCATTTTCACACACAGAACTGCTGCTCAATGGATATTTTCTCGGACCGTCTTCTGTAAACCCTAGAGATGGTTGTGAATGAATATCCCATTAGAGCACCTGCTTCTGAAATACTCAGACCAGCCCATCTGAGTGCCACTAAAGTCAAAGTCACTTAAATCAGCTTTTTCCCCCCATTCTGATGCTCGGTTTGAACTGCAGCAGATAGTCTTGACCATGTCTATACCCAAATGCACTGAGCTGCCACCATGTGATTGGCTCATTAGAAATGTGTGTCAATGTGCAGTTGGACACACTTGTTGCCAATAAAGTGGCCGGTGAGTGCATAAGCAGCACTAGAAACCTAAATTTGATTCATGCCAATCAGTGAAGTCTTTAGTTCAGTTTATTGGTTTGGTGAGTATGTTTGATTTTGGGAGATTCTGTCTGCATATTTTTGACACCTCAGCATGCTGAACTAGTCATATGGGAAAACTACAGACCTCAATTGTCACTATTTTTGCATCGATATTTAAGGAGATGATGCAGGCAATGACGGTATGACATGTGGGAGTGGGGCATTGTGTCTTTTCTCCTTTTGTTAAATTTTTCATCTAATGACGCCACTTATGAGAGCTTTTTATGACTGACTCATCCTTGCTTATGTGGTTAGGTGTCCGAGTTGGGCAGCTGATGAGAGCATAGCGTGCCGAAATGTCAACAATGAGCTTCACTTCTTCGAAGAGAACAACTTTGGTATGTGGTATTTAGATGTCTTGTGTTGGGCCGTCTTAAATGGCAAATGAAAATCTGCACACTGAAGAGCTTTCATTAAAGTTGTTTTTTCCTCCCGAGCACTCACAGCACTTCCTTTCTCGCAAGTCCTGCACAGCTGCTATTTGTTCTATTCCAGTGGTGCTCAAACTGTGGTATACGTACCACTGGTGGTACTTGAGACATCTCTGGTGGTACTTGGAAGAATTTATTTTTTGTGCATTGATTTGAAGGTTGATCAAGATGTTGCAGTCGAAAATGTCTCTTTGGTCTCACATTTTGTAATATTGACCTGTATGAATCTGAAAACATAATGCAGAATAATACTAGGCAAGCAAGAAATTTAAAAACAAACTTGCACTGAATGTGACCCTAGCTGTTGATGCCATTATGAACCTCTCCTGTATTGACTGGCAAAAGTGAATATGGAAGGCCTTTGCTGCGATATTCTAATGTTGGTTGTCAAGGTGGTACTCGGAAGGCTCAATATTTTTTCGGGTGGTTCTTCAAACAAAATGTTTGAGAACCACTGTTCTATTCCATTTGCTGTGCAGGATTTCATTTGTTGTTTTACAGGTTCTTTTTTTTATTCTGTACCCTATCTAAATACTTGTGGATTTGTGTGATTAAAACCATACCTTTTCTATTTACAATTTTCCATCAACACAGTCCAAATCAGTTTGCTTGAGGAACTTTTTTTGTTTGTTCAACAGAAACCATTGCCAACAAACTGCATTTACAGAAAGTATCAGAGTTTGCTTTGTCACCAGGATGTAAACCAAACAAAGTAGGTATCCATTTTTTTTGTGTGAAATTTATAGTGACTCTACTCCTTCAACTCGTATCTGTAATATTAAATAACAACACATACCGGTATGCTTAATTATTTCAGGTGGCTGTGTATGTTCCTGGATCCAAGGGTAGTCCTTCTTTTGTACGACTTTACCAGTACCCAAACTTTGGCGGGCCCACCGCTGCTTTGGCCAATAAGAGCTTCTTCAAAGCAGACAGAGTGTCAATGCTGTGGAACAATAAAGGTACAACAAGTTTCTCATCTACTGATTTCTCACAGATCATTTTAACTCAGGGCTGTCAAACTCATATTGACTGAGGGCCAAAATTTAAATCTGGAATGAAGTCACAGGACAAATTAAATATTAATGAAAAAGAAAATCGACTTAATTTGTGCATGCATGCACTAAGTAACATAGTTAAATGACACACTCACTTTTTCCCATCGTATATGGTAGTTCAAATTTGCCCTCACTTGTTGTTTTATATGATTGCGGTCTCAGCCCACTCATATTCTTTCATTGACCAGGGCCTACTCATATTCCTGTGACACACGAAATTTCATGTTCAAGTCTTGTTACATTATACAATCATAGTGTATGTGGGTCAACTATAATATACATTTGAAATGATCTCGCAGGCCAAATGAAATGACTCTGCGGGCCAGATTTGGCCCCCAGGCCTGAGTTTGACATCCCCGATTTTAGCTCATTACATTACATTACGCTTAAATGATGACTAAATTGGTGTCTTTGGCATGGCGAAAATCAGCATGACTGAGGGGCTTATAACTATCTCCATGTGTCTTCGTAGCCTCTGCTGTGCTGGTGACTGCGAGCGTAGATGTGGATAAATCAGGAGCCTCCTATTACGGGGAGCAGACTCTTCACTACGTGGCCACCAACGGGGAGAGTGCTGTGGTGCAACTGCGTAAGGATTCATTTCCCCCTTTTGTTGTTGTATCTCTTACTGAATATCTAATCACTTAAGATCAGCATATGTTTTATCCATACTCTGTAATTTAATAACTGCACATTGGAGACTGGTCAAATGCAATTTCAAACTTCTCTGCTAACCCTGTTACATACATTTTTGACAATAAAGTAAATTTGACACTTGACTTATTGTATAATAACATGTTCAAGATCATGGTTGCAAATGACTGTAGTCATGGTATTAAAAATGCTGTGATTTTAGAATTACTTTCTGTTCATTATATAAACACTGTAAGTATGCACTCTGTCAAGTCGGCTTTATTGTCAGTTTCCTTCTATGCGATGGTCCTTCCAAGATTTGAAATTGAATTTGTCCGTATAATTTGCATAATGTACAATTGTGTCTGTATAACCACAACAGCAAAGAACGGGCCCATCTACGACGTGGCTTGGAGCCCAAATTCCACTGAGTTCTGCGCCGTCTACGGCTTCATGCCCGCCAAGGCCACCGTCTTCAACCTGAAGTGCGACCCAGTGTTCGACTTCGGCACGGGCCCCCGCAACGCCATCTACTACAGCCCCCAGGCCCACATCCTGGTACTGGCCGGCTTCGGCAACCTGCAGGGACACATGGAGGTCTGGGACATCAGCAAGTACAAGCAGGTCAGGGTCCAACCCCACCCAAGCACTGTGATTGATTGATTGATTGATTGACCAATTTACATTCTTTATTGACACTTTTAAAGTAAATTTATATTGGGGATACAACTTTGGACAAAAGTATGACACAAAATTAGCATTTTTGGTCCTTGAATGTATATTCGAATGTATGCACCACCCACCACCTTGACTGATCAGGTTAGGGTTTTCTCCCAGGATCTCACTTTACAGTCGAAATCCAAGTCTCTTGTTGACTATTGACTTGATGTTGACTTTAATTTGACACCACACGTTTGTGCCAGGTCTAAGGGAGCACCTGACGAGTCCATTTCTTCATTGTTGTTCATTTTCCCACTGCTTCAGGTGTCCAAGCTCCAGGCGGCCGACTCCACCTCCTTCTCCTGGTGCCCCGACGGGGAGCACATTGTGACGGCCACCTGCTCGCCACGCCTGCGCGTCAGCAACGGCTTCAAGATCTGGCACTACACGGGCACCGTGCTGCACAAGCAGGAGACGCCGGCGGGCCAGGAGCTGTGGGAGGTGGTCTGGCAGACGTTCCCGCCGGGCGTGTACCCGACCAAGCCCATCAAGTACCAGGCGGCACACAGCGAGCTGGGCACCACGGAAGCCAAGCCGGCCCAGGCCTACCGGCCGCCCGCCCTGCGCAACAAACCTGTGTCTGCTTCCTCCAAACTGGTGAGTGGTGGTCAAAACAAGTAATGACCTGCCTTGTGTTGCTTTGCCCATTATGCAAGATTTCAAGTTTTTGCGGGAGATACTGTTCATTATCAATTACAAAATGCAAATATAGAAATTATTTGGTTGACGGTTTTCTGTAAAAGCAGGGAACATGGATGTGCTTCACTGTTCCACATTGCCTGAACTTCTTGAAGTTTTTTTGCACAAAGACACATGATTACTATCAAGCTGTTCATAAAGTTTTTGAAGCTTGTGTTGCTTTGAGACAGTAGAAGTTGCAGACTTAAGTTGAAGCTATAGACAGTTTGTCGTAGTTTTTCCAGTAGTTGCAGAATCTTATTGAAATATTTCACACAAATTCTACACAAACAGCTCTAGTTTGCATCTACGTTGCACCAGAGAATGTGTGACATCTTAAATGGGAAGTCAATATTAGCGATGCACTACTAGGATCCTGGTATCGGTATCACCCCAAAAACTTGCTCATTATACTCGTACTCATCAAACACTTGCCGATACCATGCACTGATACTACTATTACATGAAACAAGGCAAAGCAGCATGGAAAAAGTGTGACTCAGTTTGATTCAATTTGTTTCAACCCATGCTCGAAAGGTGTGTGTGTGTGAGTGCATGCTCAAATGTGACCTCAGGAGGTTCAATCCACAAATGTATGAGGGCGCACCGCCCTTATTTCAGAAAAAAGGCCCCTGTTCTTATTTTCAGCATTGTATGTTGTTGGTGGTAAAAAATATCGGCTTCAGTACTTGGTATCGGCAAGTACAAAAATGAATGTACTTGTAACGTTTTTTAATTTTATTTTAAAGTGTTGTCAGTGCATCGATGGCACTCTTTATAAACAACTAAACTCATTCCTTTTTTTCCCCTCAGCATGAAGAGGAGCCACCTCAGAACATGAGGCCTGGAGCCGCTGGGGAAAAGGGAATGTCCAAAGCAGCGTTGAAGAATCAGAGGAAGAGAGAAGCTAAGAAGGCATCTAAACTGGTGCGCATTCCTCTCATCGCTCACCTCTCTATTCGTCCTTTCAGAATTAAAAGTATACAGGTCAATGTTTTCTGGTGCTCAGACGTCAGGTGGTACAACATCAGCTAATGCCCATAAATTAATTAGTAATTGGTAATTAATGTACTACAGTGAATATGTTTTTTAGATGATCCACTAAAAACAAAAACAAAATTCATATTATTTAGTATTTATTGATACATTCGATATTGCTTATAAGTAAGATGTGTCTCTTTTGCTTTGTTTTTCTCTCCATGATTTCTTACATCTGTTTTCTGTCGGGGATGAAGGCTGATGGTACAGCAATTCTAGCCACAGTCTTGATAGTTTTTGGATATTACCTGTCCACACCTGTAGTGTGATAGATGACTAAATCTACATAGTATTGTTTTAAATTAAAATGTATCGCATGTGGTGCATGAAATGTGTGGCATTGAAACGCATTGTCTTTCTGATCATGATTTCCTCCACCTGTTTTCTATGGGGTTGCTAAAGGCTGATGGGCAGCCGTCCCAGCCGGAGCCGGAGCCCAGTTCTCCCCCAGCCAACGCCGGCCCAGCGGCGCCCTCCTCAGGGGACCCCGAACTCGACAAGAAGATCAAAAACGTTAAGAAGGTGAGTTGAACGTAATTCAACTAAATAATTGTATATTTAGGCAGCCGTGGTGTAATGGTTATGGAGTTGGAACTGTAGATCACAAGGTTGCAGGTTCGAATCCCGCGCTTACCTCTCCCTGCATCTCCATCCATGGCTAACGTGCCCTTGAGCAAGGCACCTAAGACCCATATTGCTCCAGAGACTGTAAGCAATAGCCTGTGATATCTGCAAGTTGCTTTGGATTAAAAAAAGCGTCAGCTAAGTGTATTGTAATAATAATAATTGGAAAGTATGGTATTTTTGGTCTTCTTAATCATGTGGAGAGTTAACATATGTGAAATTAAGAATCTGAAATATTCCTTAAAATCGTGGAGTCTTGCACCCGAGCTTCACAGAAGACTAATTATTCAACGTGATTTAGTGGTCATTTTATAAGGCAGCATACATTATGGTATGGGGGTGCAGTAGTGCCTTGGTTATGATCTTCTTAATCATGTGAATGCTGAACGAATTCTGAATTATAAATACACAGCCATTATATTTTGGATATTGTCATGTAATGGTGGCAAACTACATAAGCTACTATGTTCCAACAGTTTGGATCAATCCTTGATACGTTGTCTTTACACGATAATCTTATTGACAGATTGAATGTTGGGAAAATTACAGCATTTTGTTTTTATTCACAAAGTACTAAGTGTCCCGACTTTTTTGGAATCTGGTTTGCACTCTAGAGCTGTATGCCTGTGTAACAGTACAATTCCACATCCAATGATATTTCTATGTGTGTTTTATTTTTCCATATTACATGTATTTATTTTGTGTTATTTATGTTCACAATATGGTGTTGTAGTGTTCTGCTACGGGTGTACTATCAGTTATAGATTGGACCTTTATCGTTGAAGGTTCCCTTTTGGAATGTTAAGGAGGGGGGACGTTTAGAAAGGGGGACCGGCCGGATCCGGCAGGTCAGTTTACCTCAGGGATTGTTTTGAGATGTAAGTGTTGTGGTCAGCCGAAATAAACATTCAACTCGAACTGTAACCCGTGTCTCCTCGCCTCGTCTGAACTGGAGTGTCTTATGGTTGGTAACCAACTTTTAAGGGTTACACCTGTATAAAGATGTCTATATGGCTCTTGATATAATTTGCATCTAGCTTTGGGCGGGCCAGATTGCCATCTCTGATTGCGCTTGTTGTAAGATGTTTCACTTCATATCCAGAAAGCTTAGTTCTGGCAAGATGTTGTGTTGGGGAACCAGCAGCTACGGCTTTGTCTCTGGATCACTGGAGGTGGATCTGTACACAACACTCTTCTTCACGTATCCTGAGGACTTTAGAGTCTGGGCGTGTTGTCTGCATACAGAGGCACATGTTAGAATATTGTTGTTGGTGAATGGGTTACATGCTTGTGGAGGGAGTGGTTTATTTTTTTATTTCGTATTTATTTATTTTGAGAATTTTTTGAGCTTTTAAGCCTTTATTATTTTTTTACATGACTGGCTAGTGGAGGGGAGACAGGAAGCAAGTTGGGAGATAGAGACGGAGAAGGGCCGACAAAGGACCCAGGGCTGGAATTTAACCCCGGGTCGGCCGCGTTGTAGACGAGTGCCCTACCGTTAGAACCACAGTAGGCCCGAGGGAGTGGTTTAATAGAGTTAAAAAAATGAGTATTGTATTTTTTCGTGCAAGCAGGGATATTAACCATATTTTAATTTCAATTTCTTCATGAAGGGATAACCCCTTGAGGTGAAACATCACGTTTCTGAGGGCGGTCCCAAACAAAACACCAAAGGCATATTACTATGTTACGCCTAATCTATAAATTGACCAAGCTGTAATAGGCCTCATTTTTATGATAGAAGGTAATATGAAAGAGGAAAACAACTATGCTCCAAGATGTGGACAAAGCCCTGATGAAGACCAGT
Source organism: Engraulis encrasicolus (assembly GCF_034702125.1). Lineage (NCBI taxonomy): Eukaryota > Metazoa > Chordata > Actinopteri > Clupeiformes > Engraulidae > Engraulis > Engraulis encrasicolus. The sequence goes on along the minus strand of NC_085864.1, from coordinate 35,552,838 downwards.
GCGGTCGAAACATGTTGGCGTTTTTAATCATGTTTTAGCCCTAAGACAATAAAGGCTTTTTAACGGACTTCCTCTTTTTCACCTTGAGTTGCCTGGATTTCTCCCTTTTTTGAAATGCTCCAAGATGGCTATGGCCATCACATGTACGAGATTGCACAGCTTCTCCCTTTCATTGTTCTGTGGAAACGGCAATGTGACGTTAACTTCTCATGTCATGTAGCTTGCGAATGGGATTTTTAAATTGGAGGGTGGGTCATCAATTGTAGTACCATCCATAAGTGCATCCTAACCTTCATAACCTTTTTTGACCCTCCTGTGTTTGTACAGAAATTGAAAGCAATAGAAGAGTTGAAAGAGCAACAAGCTTCGGGCAAACCTTTACAGAAAAATCAGGTAAATATGCTATCAATGGCGGTTGTATTTGAGAGGGATATGTACTAAATGTATATATATATATTTTCCTTTTATTTGTGTACAATAATAGCATGTACTTGTTACGTTGATTTTATTAATTTGGCTGGTTATATTGATTTGTGTTAATGTTTAGAGGTTTTGTTTTCTGTGTTGCAGCATATATGTTGTAACATGTTTCTCATTTCCCTGTAGCTTGACAAAGTGCAAAAGGAAGCCCAGCTTTTGAAAGAACTAGAAGACCTGGAACTTGGACTGTGAAGTCTTAGGCACTTATTGGGAATAGGAAGTTTCTCATCAGTGGTGAATACAATTTAGGAGTAACACATTGCAGCTTAAAGCCTGTTGCCTTTGACATGGTGAGGTCTTCTTACAAATCCACTCAACTGAAGGCATTATTGCTATGCAATGTTTTGTACAGGTGATGAAGGCAGTAAAGTCTGCCAACATTTTTTTTTCTTTCTTATTTTTTTCTTTTTTCTTTTTTTAAGCACTACTATTTTTATTGTTAGAGCTGACAAGCAATGCTGTGCCCGTTCAAAATGTACACAGAATTTTCTTTTCTTTAAAAAAAAATTGATTTGTTTGAATTTAATATAATTTGCTTTCAAATTATTTTGTCAACATCAAATGAGCTATGAATTTAAATTGGTTTCATCCAGGTTTCATCAAAATAAAAGTGTTTTAAGGTCCCATCACACCCATGCATGTATTTTGAAATGATGTTGCAAGTAAACAAACACAAAAAAAGCAAAGCATATAATTGAGGACTCTCTTTGTCATTTATTTGACAACCTTCTTCTGTTGCTAGGAGATGCTGCTTTAATCAGTTGTCGAATGATGTAACCTAGTTATTTCTGTAAAAAGGAAAAAAATAATCAAATGTGAAATTTTGATTGAGAGTAAAGTGGTGATTTGGAAGCAATGTCTAGGCTACTTCTTTTATTCATTTTGTCATTCTCACAAATTTCTTTCTTTTCTTTTTTAATTTTAGAATTAAGAACTGTGCAGGCTTCAAAAGTTTCAAAACTATAGTATCAGCAGACAATGTAACAATTATAAATTGTTGGACACTGTTATTAATAACCATGTCTTTGTTGAAGTTTGTTCTAATTATGTAGGCTAAAAAAAAATATGGCCATCTTCAGCATGGGGATCTACCCACAAACTAGATGAAATTAAATGATCATGCCTTTACATGAAATAAGATTATGGTCAGAATTTTTGAGGTACAATTACTGCGTTGCAATGCAGTTATTATCTATGCTGCAATAACAATTTTGTCATTTAAATAGACCACCAAAAAAAGAAAAAAGAAGCAGCAAGAAAGAATGTCGCGCATGTATGACGTTTCCGGACGTGATACCAGGCGACTTTTTATGTCGTCGCTTCACATTGTTGTTAGCAAGCCTGTCTGTTTTCACATCAGTTGAAGTGAAGCTGTCGCCGTGAACTGATTTCTCTGAACAATTTAAAAATCACTCCTAAAACTCAAGGTTTGAAAATCCCTTTATTTCCCATTATCATATATTTATACAATTAACTGTATAGAAATGTACAGTTCATTTATTCGGGAAGTAGTAACCTTAATAAGTTGCATGTCAACCGGTTAGGTAACGCCGCTAGCTAACATAGAACGGCAGCTAGCATAGCTAACGTGCCGGACGATATTTATTTTAAGCGTTTTCTGTAAGTTGACTTGGCTAGGATGTTTACATGTGAGCCTTGGTGTCTGAAGTAATCTGTGGCCGTCCTTTGATCGCTCGTCTATCTGGGGTTCTAAAGGTAACGACGTCAGCTAGGTATTTAGCAAACGTCAAAAGTTCTTTGGTCAGATTTGTTTGGAAAGATAATGTTAGCCAGCGTATTATGTGTGGGAAAGCGTATGTGAACAATTAGCCAAGCTAGCGCGTAACCCAATATTCTGATGGCCAGATTTGGGCCTGCTATTTTATGGTGTTCAGTTACATTTCCATATCCATTTGGATTAGTAACATTTAAGATTCTACGCAGTTTTACGGTAGTGGCTGTGCTGTTAAAAAAAAGGTCGCTGTAACGATTGTGGGTTAACTACAGTGTGTCTGAAATGGTCATGAAAGATCTGGATTCCCTTTCTTGGTCATCAGCTTGTGGGTCGGTCCTGTGAAATGTTCCTGATGTCTGATGAACAAAATAAAGAGAATTCATCACAGAGCAACATTAAAACATAGGGAACCACAAAGGATGAAACGTCATTAATCATTTATGTGGCCTGTTTCAGTAGTGGTTGCGGTGACTTCTTTACCACAGATTTATTTTATTTACTTGAATAATGTCACACGACATGAACTGCAGTTTGCCTAAGTATCTCTTATTGTGTCATAGAACAGGGACAGGGTGACACATTAATATGTATATTTAGATTGATATTACAAATGTTTGATGCGGGGTAGAGTCTAGTGCTAGACCTCTGGCATTCCATTTAGATGTATATTTTACCAGGCTGCTGGAAGTTTACCGTGCACATGTTAAGTTGGGACGAGGAATTGTGTCAGTCATTCAGGGTAGAGCTCTATACACTCCATTTCATAGTTTCATTTCCATCTTGTCAGCAGGTGAGGGGAGCTAGCGTCACCCTGCTCACTTAGCTCAGTGCATTTCAGTGACGCAGTTGTCTGTAGCTACTTCACGGCAAGGGCAGCCATCCGTGATTCTCTGCAGGACCTTTCATCAAACCATGGTGCATATTTCGTATGCTTGCAGACTGCTTGTGTGTATACGATGTAGTTAAGATGAAGCTGCCATTATCTTGCAACGGGGTACTCCTAAACGACGGTAATGATTGTCCTTCGTGCTCTAGCCTGTCATAACATTTCATGTCATAGCTGTGACTAGGGTTGCCAACCGTCCCTTGAAATACGGAATCGTCCTGTATTTAGAGATAAAAGTACGGGTTCCGTATTGAACTGAAACGGGACACAGGACGTTAAAATGTAAGAAATTACATCTAAGAAATGCTATTTTTTCTGGGGGACGACCCCCAGACCCCCGGCACGATGAAATGTCCCGTATTTTTTTCATTGACAGTTGGCAACCCTAGCTGTGACTCTCATCGTAGCTTGCAAGCATCTGAACGCGCTATCGGTACGTTAATTGGCAGCTGTTTTTTAGCTGTGTATTCTTCAGTTGAGTTTCGGTGCAAGTGCATGTTGTAATTGTCGCAGATACAGATTGTTGTGCGAATGGAGGCGATTCTTGGATATTAGGAAACGCCTATTTTGGCGCATTACAGCAAATTCCCGTGGCGCACAATTCAATAAACTGTATTTCGTTTTGCTACAGGAAAAACTATTTGGCCTGGCCGATATTAAGAAGGTATCCCAAACGCTGGACCGACTCGTAAGTGTTTTTTAGTTGTTATAATGAATACGTAAAGGCATATTATTGTATCGTGTATGTACTTTGGTTTATTGTACGGTACACTTGTGTTGTATATTCTGCAAGTTTTTAAGTCAACATCTCTGTATACGTTCATGTGCAAGTGTAGACTTATGGCTTGTCCTGTCTGTATAATTAAAATCTAGCACCAATTGCTCCTGTGGGTTCAGTGTTTATAGCTGAAATCCAGGAATTGACCTCAACCCACTTTCTGCTCACAGAACCTGGTAGACTTGAATGGGTACGGCGATCGTAGGTTCATTGGTAAGTATGATTGGCCCTTTTTTTGCATTGTAAAGAGAGGAATATGGAGTTCACGAAACATCCCCACTTATGACATGTTCTCCTGACATTCTAGATCCAGCACGAATAGCCAACCCTTTCGGTGACTCCATAATGCCTGTGAAGAAGAAGAGAAAGTCCTCTGGTTCAGACGACTCAGGTCTTCGAAAGTGCAAAATAACCAGGTAAATGTGTGTGGGTTTTATACAAAACAACCATAATGGTGATTCTTTGCAGAAAAGACTGTATCTATTGGTGATGTCAGTCCATTGGCCCTCATTGCTGGCCTCCTCACCATGTGGGTGTTCCATTGGACATGACAGACTGAGTGATGGGGACCCACTAGTTTGACGCCCTCTCGGTACTTCACATGGTAATCAAACCTTTCAAACAAGCCATTTAAGGTTAGAGTTAGGCTTAAGGTAAGGGTTAGGTTTTAAGGTAAGGGTTAGGTTTAAGGTAAGGGTTAGGTTTAGGGTTAAGGTTAGGGTTAGGGTTTAGGTTTAGGTTAGGTTTAGGGTCGTATGACGTAAGCGGTAAGTACCGAAAGGGCGTTGAATTAGTGAGTCCCCAGAGTGATGAGACCCCGGTTTTTCCAGCCTTGTTGCCTTAAAGCAGGGGTGTCAAACTCAGATTCACAGTGGGCAAGAATCATAGTCTGGGATGAAACTCAATATTTCAAAAACAAAAAAACAATCCCATCCCATCATATTAGTTTAAATGTGCCTGCACATAATTTTATTGTACTGATTTGGCCCCTGGGCCTTGCATTTGACAGTGATGAGATCCAGTCTTTGCGGCATTGTTGTCCAATGGGTATGTGGTGATGTCCATGGTCTGTAAATAATTAAATGTGATGATGGCATATTTATGCAGAATGTCTTTCTTTTCTTTCTTTCGTAGTTATTGCAGAACTCAAACGTCAACTAGATTGATAAACCCAGAGGATCAGTTTTCCAGCAAGAAGTGCCTGGCCTGGTTTTATGAATATACAGGTAATAACAATCAATATGGGATTCATAAATGACTTACGAATGTGGGATTGACTACTTTCAAAATGTATATTATTCTCTTAAGGTGAGCATTTTAGCTATCAAACCCTCAGCTGCTGATTTGATGTTAGATGAAAGAGAAATCTGAATTGGCTCCTCTTGTTTATTGTATTTAGAGTTGTGTAACGGCTCAACTCTTGACCTGTGTTTATGAATAATTTGTCGTCTCAGGTTCTGACGAAATTGTTGGGCCTGAGGGGATGGAGAAGTTTTGTGAAGATATCGGTGTGGAGCCAGAAAATGTAAGTCTTCTTGATCATCCTCAAATTAGGAAGCACATTTAGGCATGTCTCATAATGCACATGGCAGTAACAAACAAATTACTAAATATCAGTCAGTTTTCATGGAAAACCTGCTGATCTTTTATTCACCTTACATTTTGTTTTTCCTATACCATTCCAAGTTACTGAAGTAGTTGTTCATCATATGCTATAGCAGGGGTTCCCAACCTTTTCCAACTTGTGGCCCACTTGAAAATCTCACCAATGTTTGCGGCCCACCTTTGATCCAATAAACAATATGACTCAAATAAATAGTCAAACGCCAGTGGGGTTGGCAATGTTCAGGCTATCCCTCTGCTTTGAAAGACACATTCACTTTGTTTTATTAAATCCACATACACAAACATACTGGACCAGTATAGTTTTTTTTTTAAAGCAATTTCACGATCCATTTGAACACCTTTGTGGGCCCACCAATGGGCCTCGGACCACAGGCCTGGAACCACTGCTCTGTATAGCATCTTTAAAGCCCAGGCTATTAAAACACTAGTGTTTTACAATTTGCTGCTCACAGACCAGAACTACGGAGCCTTCTAACCTTGATGTTGCTAATTGCATCTGCAGATTGTAATGTTGGTATTGGCCTGGAAACTGGAGGCAGAGAATATGGGTTTCTTCACGAAAGAGGAGTGGATGAACGGCATGACCTCGCTGCAGTAAGTCGGTGGCTCTCCTGCTGCTCTGTGGTGCATTTCTCAAAAGTGTAGTTGTTTGCCAGTTAGCAACTTGGGAAGTTACCAATGGGAAATTGCATGGCAAACAACAAAGTAGCTAGCGTAGTTAGCAACTATGGTTTCGAGAAATGCATCCCTGGCCCTAAGGGCCGGAATATTTTCTGCAGGGTGTGTGCGCGAGCACGTGCGTGTGCAAATTTCTAGCACGAATTTTATGTCCATTTTGTGCTTCTTAGTAGCGCACTTGAAAGCAAGGTTAGCAGACACGTGCCCACTGTACAATATTGACACAACCTCTAGAGGCAATCTTCCAAACTTCTGTGTTGAGGTCGTGGTACAGTCAAACAATGGTGGAAACTATTAATGAGCCTTGTTGACTATCAGCACCCAGTATGATCCCTCAAGTATTGTACACAGTGGCCCTTCCGTGGCTGATATGGTAGGGCACTCATCTACTATGCGGCCGACCCAGGTTCGATTCCTGACCCGGGTCCTTTGCTGGGCCTTCCCCATCTCTCTCTCCCAATTTGCTTCCTGTCTCTACTTCACTGTCCTGTCTGAGAAAAAAAAAACTATAAAGGCTTGTAAAGCCCCCCAAAAATACTTTGTTCTGGTAGTTCTGCAGAAAGTATATGCACTCGTTCACACATGGATGGTATGCCAAAGTTAAGTCCCGTAGCCAAGCATCTTCTTGCCTTAAGTCAATGCACAGCGCAGTCTTCAGTGCAGGGCCCTATACTACAAAGCTGGTTCAGGATAAGTCAAGGTTATGTTAAGAGGTAAATCATCTAATAGAAGAGCCTGGAGTCCTCATTTTCTCAATAAAAGCTCTTGTATTAGATGATTTACCTCTTAATTTAACCGTAATTTATCCTGAACCAGCTCTGTAGTATAGGCCCGAGGACAGTACAGTGCGTTTCACGTGAGTGCATGTCTCTAATCCATTGCTCTTTGCTCCCCATCACAGATGTGACTGCACAGAGAGGCTACAAAGCAAGCTGGATTACCTGCGGTCTCAGCTCAACGACAGTTCAGTGTTCAGGCACATCTACAGATATGCCTTCGATTTCGCCAGGGTAAGTACTCATAGGGTTCTGTAGTTATAGCTACAGAAATTGCCCAGGAAAGGCTTGAAATGTGCTTTGAGTCAATGTAAATTGCAATTTTCAAATTGCAAGTATTGTGTGTTTAATAATTGTATCGTGAGTGATTCTACAGTTAGTAGCACCTGACCTAGGCTGTGAATGGAATTTTTATGCTTTTTGTTAGAATTATGTTTTTATTGAGACTTATTCTCCCACCCAAATTCCTCTTACATATATGGTTCGCTCATATGGAATTCAAACCTTCAACTTCCCAATTATACTTTTTTTTGTTGGTCCATTTATTGGAGGCATTTTGTCACTGCAGATACTGTGTGTCCACTGAATCTCTGCCCATATTATTTGTTTTCTTCCCATAAGGATAAAGACCAGAGGAGTCTGGATATGGACACGGCCAAATCAATGCTAGCTTTAATCTTGGGAAGGACGTGGCCCTTGTTCCCCGTCTTCCACCAGTTCTTGGAGGTACGTTCAGTTTGTGTAGCACACCGCATGCTACATGTTGGTGCAAAGTTGTCATTACATTATTATTACTGTGTAATACAGTGTTGACATTACTTCATTACTTAGCTTTACATTTAGCAAATACTTTTATCCAAAGCGACTTACAAAAACATGTTGTTATAAAAGAGAACTTGATATGTTGTTTAAAGGTTTGATTGTTGGTGAGCAATTGTTTAAGTGAGTTTTTTTTTCCATGTATGTGTTCCACAGCAATCTAAGTATAAAGTCATGAACAAGGACCAGTGGTACAATGTCCTGGAGTTCAGTCGCACTGTTAACGCAGACCTCAGCAACTATGACGAGGACGGAGCCTGTAAGTGTCACATGCATGATCATCATCATCATCATAACTTGCTCATAAAGTTATTTTGATCTTGTTGCACTTCACTTGTGAGATTCGTCTCCATTTCAAGTCCAAAAGGCATCAGCCATGCATTGATTTTAAGTCAGAAACCATATCAATAGCCATATCATAGTCTTTGATCACTCACACGCACACACAAGAATAGCTGGATGGACTTCCCAGCTGTCATATTGATCATTAATTACTCAGTTTAATGTGGAAATCCTCGATTTATTTTTCTCTGATTGCTTCAGCGGTTGTCGCTGGCATGGTCAGCAAACGCTAAGCTACTAGGTAACTAACACTGGTAAATAAAGTGTCATATTTCCACAAATATGCTCTCCATTTAGTCTAATGGGAAATGTAGGGGACCAATGTTGCTTAGAGGAGGTTAAAAAGCTATTGGTTAAGTAATGTTGAAATGCAACAATATTCACAACGGTGCTTATGGTTTTGATGCCCACCAGCTCAGTGACACCCACAAGCAGGCAGTAATGTTGTCCTTTTTCGTCATATTCTGTCAATCCATAAATTCAATCCATATTGTTTGCATGTTTGAACTGATGTCTAGTTATCTTTATAATAGTTATTGTTCTTGATGTGAATCACCATTTACTACTCCCCAACTAGCCTGGTTGCTGCTGCTATCGCTACATCAGGCCTGGCCTGGATCCTGTGCTAAACCTAAGCTGTTGTGTATTTGACCTTTAACCCCTTAGGGCCTGTGCTGCTGGATGAGTTCGTGGAGTGGCAGAAGGCCCGGTCGGCATTATAGCACCCCGACGACACACCGAGCGCTTGGCGAGGAGAAGAAGCACGGTAACACTTTACTTGACGCTGGTGTCATAAGCATGTCATTACAGTGTCCTAATAGTGTCATGATGCAGTCATAGATAAGTCATAAGCATTATGTCCGTGTCATAAACATTTTATGACTGTTGGCCTTAAGTGACATTCGGTTATGGCAAAGACAACCTATGACATGGACATAATGTTTATGACACGTGCATAACTGTGCCATGACACTATTATGACACTGTAGTGGCATGCTTATGACAGCGGCGTCAAGTAAAGTGTTACCAGAAGCACATATAAGGAGGGATGTCCTTCCTCTCTTCCGAACCACAACAAAAAAAGACGAAAGAGAAAGACGACATAACTTTACTTAAGTGAATCACACAGCACGTACCTCCTCCCACACCTCACCTTCTGTCTGTCTCATGTCAGTGGAAGAGACAAAGAGGAAACTGTGCTCTTAAAAGACTTCTTCAGTGTTCATCTAAAAAAAGAGAGAAGTTCGAAACAGGACAAACTGCTATTTTTTTTGTATGTCTTGCATATTGTTGCAATGGTTACATAGCCAGTGTTGTAAGATCTACTGGGGAATTTATTTGTTTCTGTAATATTGTTTTTTTTTTGTTTTCTTTTTTTTTCTTTTTTTGAGTCTTACCTTGTTTATAGTGTTTTCAAATGAAAATAAAGACTTAAATTGTTTCAAATGGTGTATTTATTGACATGGAGAGAAAATGAATACATTCAGTATGCAAAACATGTAATCAGGATTTAATGTGACAAAAACATAATTTGAAACGTGGTAGATATTGGTGTCCTTCAAGAGGGGGTGTGGTTTCCATAGCCTTTTCAATTTAGATATTGTTATCAGATACAAGGATGTTTTCATCATGTACATGGAGCCTTTCATGTCACATGTTATGAAAAGGTATGCAGAAGAATTAAACTCCTCCTTGGGTCTGAACACACACACACACACACACACGTACGTGTGTGTGTGTGTGTGCTCAGGCCAATCATAAGGAGTTTAACAAACAAATGGCTTGAGGAAAGAAAATCCTCAGTCTCTCTGTTCTTGGCCTATGACGGCACAGTCACCTGCCAGATCTGAATTTTCTGATCAGTTCATGTCCTGGGTGCGATTGGTGCTTGAGAATTTTATGGAGAGGTGAAAATACTTAAAAATATGAAACGTTTCTCGATTATTTTTTTAAATAACATCAGTATTTCATATGGTTATGATGTTTGTTTCAACAATATTTAAAAATAAACATCGCTAAATAAAAATCGCTTTACATTACATTCAGCTGACATTCTTAAAGAGGCCAATTCTTATTCGGCTTCAGGGTACAGCCCTTGAGACAATGTGAGGTTGGATGACTTGCTTAATAGCGATCCAAATGCATAGCAGTGCTCAGCCCCTGTGTTGCCAGACATACGATAATTATCGTATTTGTACCATCATTTTGACACTTGTCCTCAGTACGATCAAAAAAACATGATGTATGATCATTTCAGAGTTGTCATTCAGTTCACTTAGATGCCTTGAAACAACAATTTGGCTCTTGTACGATAATTTCCTCCCAAAAATTATAATTTTGAGGATTTTGTACGATAATTCAGCATTTTCCATCTGGCAACACTGCTCGGCCCTTATGCGGTGTGGCTTTAGTTGATACTCTCCCACCCAAATTCCTCTTACTCATGGTTCGCTCATATGCAATTCAAACCTTCAACCATCCTAAACAATAGGCCATAGCTGCCACTAATTACCATTAGTGCAACTCATAGTCTCTTAGACCTCTAAATCTACATTCTGCACCTCTAAATCTACATGCAGCCTTCCACCAACCGAATCCTCCTCTGCGTCACTTGTCTGGCCTAGTTCTGCCTCCTCCTCTGTGGGCTGCTGACGTGGGCTGGTGCTGACATCCAGGGCCTCCACAGAGCTCATGATGGCACTCAGGCGGTTCAGAGACCGCGTCCTCTGCTTCGGCCTCGGTGCACCTGTGTTGGCCCCCTCTGGTTCCTTGATGTGGCCGTAAGGTTGACCCTCTTCGTCGTAGTTGTAGAGCCTGATCACCCGGCCTCGCCTCGCTGGCCTAGGTGCTACCTGGTCCTGCGGTTTAGGCGCATCATCTTCTCCTGGTGGGTTAGCTGCCGGTGTTTGATCATCATCACCTTGTGTTATTTCTGAGGATGCGTCCTGGGTGCGGTCACCATCCGCTTGTGACGTATCTGAGGTTGTGTCCTGGGTTCCATCACTATCAGATGAAGGTGAGGTTTTTTCTTGTGCTTCTTCTCCTGTCTGATCGTCAGCTGATTGTGGAAGATTATCTCCTGTCGTGATTGTCTCTGTTTCCGAATCTCCATCAGCGTGTGATGTATCTGAGGATCCATTCTGGGATCCATCAGCATCAGCTGGAGGTGGACGACTCTCTCCTGGCTGTTCTGCTTCTCCGGCCTGAAGTCTATCAGCTGGAGATGGTTCCGCTTGCTGGTCCCCGTCATCAGCTGGAGGCGTATCCGTGGAACCGTCTTGGGTACCAACATCCCCTCCCTCAGGAATGGGCTTACTCTCCTCCTGCCTCACCTTTGAGCGGAAGCTCCTGGGAGCTTTGACTGGAGGAGAGGGAGTCACGCTTGCACTACCATTACCGTCGTCTGCATCTGAGGAGGAGATCCCATTGGTCACAAAGCTGGTGAACCCAGCTGAGCTCGCCTCCATGGAGATCTGATTGTTGTCCTCCTCCTCCTCCTCGGGGGTTGTCGGGCTGCGGTTGCGGCCTGGACGTCTGAAGCGTGCCTTGGCTTTCTGCAGGCAGCTGCTTAGACAGGGGCTGCTCAACGCTCCCAGTGCCAACCCCACAACAAAGGTCAGTACCACTGATGATGCCACTACAGCTGTGAAGTGACCCTCGGTAACTGTCTCTTCTCGTGGCTGAACTCTTACGTCTCTGGTCAGCCTTGGCTTACTAGGTAGAGAGGAGTGACAGTTGCTCGGCGTGGACACTCTGTATGGAATGATGACCCTTTGATGATTTTCCTCCAGGAAGCAGTAATAAAGCCCCGTGTTGTCGCAAGTGACGTTCAGTATTGTCACACTGCCATCGCAGGAGCACCTTAAGTCACTGTGGCTTTCACAGGAAATTCGGCTTTTCAACCACTTGTCAGGTGTCTTCCAGTACATCAGCACCCCTGCATTTGACAAAAGATGGATTTAATAAATCTGTAATAACAGTATTTGTTTAATGACATGGATTTAAAGTCCATCAATGAGAACAGCCAACATGTTGGGTGTCTCATTTAGGATGCTGATTGTCACTGAATTCATGCTTTTAAAAACAAAACAAAAACATGACCACAAAAATAGGCTTTCTTATCATTAAGACATTGTTGCCTATTGGTTATATCTGCTGTAATCCAAGCACAGAAACAAGCAGAGGGGTAGTCCAAGAACTGGGTTAAGTGGGCGGAAGTGATAATCCTCATAATAGATACCCTGTAGCAGTCATTTTGTCAAGAAAATGAGGACTCTAGGGTCTTTTAAGTGTTTTACCACAACCTCAAGGTTAACATATCCTGGATTACTACTGAACCAGCTTCTTGTAATTCTCCCCATGTTGCAAGCACAAATGAGGGTTTGGATATTTGACTTGCAGGCCCTCTAGTGGTGCACTTGTGTCTTGTCACTCTCACCATTGTAGTTGTCCCCACAAGGTATGGTCAGAGACGTCCCCAGAACGCCATTGAGAGTGACTGTGGTGTGGACCCTCAGATTTGCTGCCTCTCCACGCTGAGACTCATCCTCCCTCTCCACGAAGTAACGAGTCCATTTCTCCCGGCACAGTACTGCGTCGGTCAGCCACACTGAACCCTTTCTCGTCTGCTCAGATCCACAGTCACACCTGAAGAGGTTGCCATGGAAACGCAGGTCGACTCCCCGCTCCCACAGCTGCCTCACGGTGATGTCATCAAGCCCCCTCAGATGATTTGATCTTAAATCAACCATCTATTAGAAAACAGGACATGTGTCTGAAATATGTTGTATAGTGTATATGGCAAAGAATAATGGTCATGACATGTTACCATCAGGTGTTGCAGAGACAGGCTTATTTACTTCAGGATGCTGATTACATGAGATAGTATACTAGGCCTAATTGGTAAATCTATTAAATGTGTATTATTATGTCAACATTTATCTGAGTAACTGTTTGCTTTAGAAAAAAATCCCCCACACACACAAGCTATCCTCAATGCATTGTTGATGTTCAGTCATATTCACCTTCAAATGGCCATGGTTTTGGAAAACGTCATCAGCCAAAGCAGAAATATGGTTGTTCTCCAGTTGCAGTGTCTCTAGACTTGGGCAGCAACTGAGATCTCTTGTTTGCAGCTGAGCGAGTTGATTGGCTCCCAGTGATAAGGTTTTTAACTCTGTAAGTTGATTAATAGCTGAAATAATAGCAGAATTTATACTTTAAAAGGAGATCATTATGGTGTCATGTACAAAGTTATGTAAAATGTATACATTACATTTTATTGAAAATACAGACGGTTCAAAATGTGTAAGGCTATACATGTATGTATGAGCTATAGAAATGGTCTAGGCAAACCTGTCCCATAGGCTAAATTTTCCCATAAAGTGCATACAGGGGTATTTGTCACCAATACATACAAATTCTTCGATTTATTTTCACCTTTAATTTTTCCCTCTGGCACGGGAAATCTGAAGTGCTTTTACATATACGTATCAAAACTTTAAATTTTTCACACAGGGGAAACTGATTTAGAACCCCCATTTTAACCATTTGAAGAGTGGGATCCCACATGTGAGTAGAGTATTACCTAAATTCATTCATGTCACAATATCATGATGACTTTGTTTGGAAATACAGTAGAATGTTATTTTAGAACTTTAGAGTTGCAGAATGTTTGTGGAGAATTCTACAAGTACAATCCCTCCTGAAAGGGTTAAAAAGGGCTCTCACTCTAGCTAGTGTCACAATGGTTCACTGTCCGTCTCTCAGTCATGGAGGTGTAACACAAACTAGTCAGGTTTGCATTTAACTTATTTGCATGAGTTATGCGTGGTGGTTGCTCGTATAGGCCGTGAAGATTCACACACATTTCACACACATTTCAACTGAATGAGCTCAAGTGGGCCCCAACTATGGCTCAAACGGTTGGGCACTGCAGTGTTACACCGGGGACTCTGGGTTTGACTCTGTCCTGAGGAAATTTCCCAACCCTCCCTGTCTCTCTCTCCCACTCATTTCCTGTACAACAATTTACTGCTATATCCTAAAATGAAGGCAACCACCCACCCCCACCCCCACCCCCCAAAAAAATGTCCAAGTGAGTGTTTCTAATAAACTAAAATGTGCATTAAGAGACAAATGTCATCATTCATAGACACATTTTTTGTAAAAAAAAATAAATCAAATTAAGTCAATTAAGAGACATACCAAATCACAACATGCAGCCAGTTCTCATTTACAGGATTATAAGTGACAGTTCTAACATATTTTTGAGAAACTTGGTATAAGGGTGAACCGTAGACATGTAACTCTCACCGCCTGGGACAGTTCGAATGTTATTCCCCTGAAGCCACAAGGCCTCCAACTGTGGCAGGTCGGCAAAGGCTGTTTTATGGATCCACTGCAGCTGGTTGTGTCGCAGGTCAAGCACGCTGAGCTTCCTGAGTCCCTGAAACATCCGCTCCGTCACACCCCGAAGAGCGTTGCTGCTGAGGTTCAGCCCCAGCAGCTGGTGTAGACGGGAGAAAGCCCCGTTATCAATCTTCTCAATGGAGTTGTGGCTGAGGATGAGCTGGGTGTGATGACAACAGAAGTCTGCCCTCTCGATCACAGTGATAAGGTTGTAACTCAGATCCAGGATTTTAACGAGTGAGTGGAGGCTTGAAGAAGGCACGGACCTGAGAGCCAGTCCTGAGCAGTTCACTCGATAGCCGTGATTTGCAGCAGGTTCCTCCTCACCAGACTCAATTGGGTTCTCCAGAAGGTTCCATTTGCAGAGGTGGTGGACTGGACTGGCCTGGGCCATCTGATCACTGATCCACCACGGCCCAATGAGAAGAATGAAGTGCAACATCTTACCTGTCTCCATGACGGCCCTTGCAAGAAGTATTGAGAATAATACGATTCAATTTACAGTTTTCCGTGATGCACTGAATAGAAGAAGTGCATCTGGGTTGGTGACTACACTCAAAGGCTGAAAGCACAATCTAAATTAAAAGAAATTGTGGAAAAAATCCAGAAGTGTATGAGGTAGATTTTTACTCTTACTGATGACAACACTTGGCCTACTACATGGTTTTAGATACTTAATACACCAGCACCACTATGCCTAATGAGGTAGATATTACTGTGAGAGTACCTCTATTTTCTATGTTATACACCTCTGCAAACATCACAATTAATAAATATTTGAATCTACTTACCAATGTGCTCTTCAGATTCCACTAGTTCAATAGGCCTACAAAATGTATCAAAAAAGAAATAACCGTGAATGTGCTAGTTCAGTGCAGTGCATGTTCCCATGTCTGGCCCCTTTGATGTTCCTTCTTTGAGACAGTGTAAAGTGCAGTGTGCACATGACTAGCATGACAGTTGTCATACTGTCTGTTAATTTTCCTCAGAGTTTAACGATTAACCTTAAGGAGGTGAGCCAACAGCCGTAAACCCTAAACTACTGTTTTGATGATGACACAAGAATGTTTTTTTGCCTTCAGATCAGAAATAGTTGGGTCATTTATAGAAGTTCCGTGACCGTGGAGAGGAAAGGTTTGTTTCTCACTGGATTTGGCATCTATAAAGGTTATATAAAAAAATGAGCCGGGGTGCCCCTCACAAAAATGTGGGGAAATTTTTGTAGAACCCTATATCTAAAATGGCTGCTGCCAGCCAAGCTGGAAATTTACTTTTTAATGGTTTTGCGCACAATGCTGCATAATACATGGTTTCTGAGACTATTTGGGTCAAGAAATTCACGAATGATGTAGATTTATTGATTTGACCTATTTTTGACCTTCAAATTCAAGATGGCTGCCACTTTTGGCTCTTTAAATGTCAATTTTTCAAAATCGTCAGAGAGCTTTGATATTAGGCTCAAATGAAAGGTCTGCTCAGTTATGGACAGTAAAGTAGGCTATGCAGAGGTCATCTGATAGGTAAAAATATCAAGGTTTGTGGTTGATGAGAATTAAACTGCTTATAAGTCGGGTCATGATGTGAGGTTCCGTGACCATCCTCTGGCAAGGATGTTTTGATGATTGATTTGACCCTTTAGAAAAGATTTAGCCCCCATTTCCCTCCCAGAAATCCCGGCATTTTTTGCTAGAGACGCAAATTCAAAATTGCGTCCGGCGCCATCTCTAAGAAATAACTTTTAATCTGAATGACCTTAAATCATGTATGAAGACACTTTTTCATACAAGTCAACCATGAGGATTCCAAATCTGACGTCATTTTGATAATACAACTTTGTTTTGACCATGAAATTCAAGATGGCTGCCATCTAGAACAGTCGTTTTCAACCTTTTTTGGCCGTGACCCTCCAAACTGGACTGGGGACCCCCAATTTGTGTAGCTCCATTCCTCATACATAGATATTGAGAAAATAGCTGATATACAAGCATACAATACCTCACATTATAAGGCGTAGTGTGCTTGTAGGTAGGCAATTTTCACAATGTTTGGCTTTTTAAATATGATTTGACAATTTGGCCAATGTTTTAGCATTGTTTGTTGATAGCTTTAGATGCAGTAATGGTAGTTTACTTTGAGAGTCCTTACGTTTATCACCCCCCCCCCCCCCTCCAAAAAAAGGGTCTCGACCTACAGATTGAAAGCCACTGATATAGTGGAAAACTTGAACTCAAGGCAAGAGCTGCTGAAATGGAAAGAAGTTCTCTCAAAGCAGCCATCAACCTGGTTGAAGACAGTCAAACGTGTGAAGCTCTCAGAACTGCTAGAAGACTGTGTTGTTGAGGAATGTGTGGCTTTATTCAACCCCAATGGCATATAGAGGAAGTACGCAGAAGAACAAGCTCTCATCCAGAAGATCTCCCTCCAACATATTGTGATTGAAGAACCCTATGTTTCTCTAATTGACATGGGCATGATCTGGAGGATGGCAACTCCATCAGTAGAAGATTGGCAGACACATGACGCCACACCATACAATTGGTTGGACTATGTCCAAAAGGTGTCTCCAGCATCCTTGCCTGCCAGTGTGGAGTGGGCGCACTAGGTACGCCAAGTAGCTGTCAAGAAGGCTGTGTTGGGGTAAGATGTGTTTGGCATCTGAAGGGAGACGGATAAAATACTCTCTTCATGGTCTTCCACTTGGAAGCATAGGCTTCAGCTATGGTGCTACTCTTCTTGTGTGCATAGATCACCTGTCTCGTGAACGCAAACTGCTCTTCTCAGATGACACTGCCATTGTGAGATGTATTAAAGATGGGCAGGAGGGGGAGTACAGGGGCCTGGTGCAGAACTTTGTTAGATAGTGCGGGACCAACCAGTTGCAGTTGAACACCACCAAAACCAAGGAAATGGTGGTTGATTTCTGTTGGTCCACCCCACCCCTTGTGCCTGTATCTTTTGAGGGGGAGACAGTGAAAACAGTCTGCACCTACAAATACCTGGGGGTACATCAGAAAAGTAAATTAGACTGGTCAGTAAATTCACACACGCAGTCTAAAAGAAAGTGCAGAGTAGGGTCTATTTCCTGAGGAAGTTGAGATAATTTTATGTCTGCAACGCACACTCCTGCAGATTTTCTACCAGTCTGTCATGGCTAGTGTGCGTTCCTATGCTGTGGCATGCTGGGCGGGAGCATTAGGAAGAGAGATGCTGGACCAGAGATGCAGGGATCATTGACATTGATTACACGGTGAGAATGAGAATGGCGGGCAAGGATGATGGATGACACCTTTTTGACACAGCCCAACCACTTGTATGACGTGCCGTCCTGTGTCCAATGGAGTTGCCATCCTCCAGATCATGCCCATGTCAATTAGAGCAACATGGGGTTCTTTAATCGCAATAGGTTGGACGGAGATCTTCTGGATGATCTTGCTCCCTTGCATCTTCCTGTATATGCCATTGAGGTTGAATAAGGTGAATAAGGCCACACGTTCCTCAACAACATGGTGTTCTTGCAGCTCAGGGAGCTAAGGTTGACTGTCTTGAATCAGGCTTATCACTACTTTTGAGAGCACTTCTGTCCATTTCAGCAGCTCTTGCTTTGAGTCCCTCAACAAGCTTCTTTATGCAAGAATGCTTGGAAAATGTCCTATGAAATGTTCTATGTACTAGATCAGTGGTTCTCAACCTGTGGGTTGAGATCCCCTTTTTGGGGGGTGGGATGTGTAAGGACTTTCAATTTAAAAGACCATCACCAATGGAGTCCAAATATGACTGTTTTGGGGGGTCACGGCCTAAAAAGGTTGAAAACGACTGTTCTAGATGGCAGCCATCTTGAATTTCACGGTCAAACCAAAGTTGTATATCAAAATGATGTCAGATTTGGAATCCTCATGGTTGACTTGTATGAAAAAGTGTCTTCATACATGATTCTATGTCATTCAGATCAAAAGTTATTTTTTTAGAGATGGCGCTGGACGCCATTTTGAATTTGCCTCTCTAGTAAAAAATGCCAGGATTTCTGGGAGGGACATGGGGGCTAAATCTTTTCTAAAGGGTCCATAGAGGTCAAATCAATCATCAAAACATCCTTGCCAGAGGATGGTCACGGAACCTCACATTATGACCCGACTAATCAGCAGTTTAATTCTCATCAACCACAACCCTTGATATTTTTTACCTTTCAGATGACTTCTGCATAGCCTACTTGTAATTTTACTGTCCTAACTGAACTCAGTATCGGCAGACCTTTCATTTGAGCCTAATATTAAGGCTCTCTGACGATTTTGAAAAATTGACATTTAAAGAGCCAAAAGTGGCAGCCATCTTGAATTTGAAGGTCAAAAATAGGTCAAATCAATAAATCTACATCATTTGTGAATTGACCCAAACAGTCTCAAAAACCATGTATTATGCAGCACTGTGGGCAAAACCATTAAAAAGTAAATTTCCCGCTTGGCTGGCAGCAGCCATTTTGGATATAGGGCTCTACAAAAATTTCCCCACATTTTTGTGAGGGGCACCCCGGCTCATTTTGTTATTTAACCTTTATAGATGACAAATCCAGTGAGAAACGAACCTTTCCTCTCCACGGTCACGGAACTTCTATAAATGACCCAACTAAAATGGGTTGACTAACCCCCACCCCCCCACTCCCAAATGTAGGACATATAAATACATTTAAATAGATAGATAAATAAATATGTTTTATAAAACATATACCATATTAAATTGTATTTTCCCGCAGACCTCCTCATAGCCGCATCTACTGCATGTCTTGGGTTTTTACAGCTTGTTATGATTTGTCGACAGTGTGCGTGATTTAGTTGGTCAGTGCTGTGGTCAGGAATAACAATGGACTAAATATCACATTCAATTTCAGATCTGCTCCAATCTGTTTTTTCATTTATTACATTGTAACTAACATTTTCACAGACCCCCCTGACAATGCACCATGGATTCCAAGGGGTCACTGGACCCTACTTTGAGAATCACCGCACCGTGGTATGTGAGGCCCCTTGGAAAGTGGGTTGAGATAGTCCTGCGCTAAGGACCAGTGATGGCTTGGCCCGGGCATGGCCAACTTCACCCATCTATCAATTCACTAGCACCATGGGTAGTCATGGGTAAGCGGTTAGGGTGTCAGACTTGTAGACCAAAGATTGCCGGTTCGACACCCAACCAGCAAGGTTGGTGGGGGGAGTAATCAACCAGTGCTCTCCCCCATCCTCCTCCATGATTGAGGTGCCCTGAGCATGGTACTACTATCCCACCGCACTGCTCCCTTGGGGCGCTATTGAGGGCTGCCGCCTTGCACGGGTGAGGCATACATGCAATTTTGTTGTGTGCAGTGTCCACTTGTGTGCTGTGGAGTGCTGTGTCACAATGACAATGGGAGTTGGAGTTTCCCAATGGGCTTCTTTTACTTTCACTAACAACAGATAGACGGCATGCATGCTACTCATGTGCTTGTTTCTAAAACTGTTTAAAGGAGAAGTCCACTTTTGTGAACATTAAGGCCATTTTCTGAGTGGTCTGCAATGTTTTAGAGTCCCCCTCACCGTTTATTTCATGATTGCTGCAGTCTCTGTTATTTGGCTGATCTCAACCAGCTTTAGAATGGCCGTCTATGGGCACCTGCAACTCTGTTCTTAAAATCACCTTTAACATTTGTTTTGAAGAATATGCAACTCAGCAAGTGTTCAGCAGTATTCACTGGTGTTCCTTAGCAACTTTTGTAGCGAAATATGGCATCTGTTGTGTTTTATGTGTGTTTTATGTAGCAATTTGTAAATTAAGTTTCACTTTCACTTTCACTTTCTTTCACAAAATGGCAAATAAAAAATGACCGAATCCATATTTCACCTTGAAACTTGTTAGGGACTGCTAGTGAACACCCCTAACCACTTTGTGAGCTGTAGACTTTCGAAAACAAATGTTTAAGGTGATTTTAAGAACAGAGTTGCAGGTGCCCATAGACAGCCATTCTAAAGCTGGTTGAGATCAAATCCAAATCAGCCAAATAACAGAGACTGCAGCAAACATGAAATAAACGGTGAGGGGGACTCTAAAACATTGCAGACCACTCAGAAAATGGCCTTAATGTTCAAAAAACTGGACTTCTCCTTTAAGTAAAATGTCTTTTAGGCCTGCGTTTAACTTGAATTGTAAGTGCCATATGTTGTATGTGCAGTGCACCATAGCCTACCATACATGCAAGATGAAAGAAGAATGCAGAAAGGCGCAAACCCACGTCCATGCAATCACACAAATAGACAGCAGGTGTCGCTGTTTATTTGTTTTGGTCGTACGGCTCTGGTTTTGGTTAGAGCCGTGTGTGAATGTAGACCTACTGTATGCATTGAAGAATATTTGCCAATGCCCTCAAGAGTCGTAGATGAAGGATGCCCCCAGTTTTGTATGGCTATATGTCGATGTACATGCACAATCATTGACTGCCCCTTGTTATTTTGACCATTTTTCCTGTTGGCCTATGAAAAAATGTCAGTCAGCCTAGGCCTAGGCGTACTATATTCGTCTAGACTATTTGTCTAACTGCATGTCCCTGTTTGAGTGCATTCAATGATGACAAGCAAACTCACTAAAGTTGTGAAGTTGTAAAACTATTTCCCCACCGATATTTCAAAATAGCATCTGTGGAGATTAGTTTTCGTGATTTTATCACTGCGACTTTTTCCAAGAATTGTTGACGGGCTGCGCCACTATTGCCGCTAAAACGAAGTTGTTGCTGCCCTTTACTGTCACTGGACCCTTATCACAACCCACTGCCTCTCTGTATTTGCAGTGTGTGCATTAGAGGCGCGTTCACGCTGCTCACATTCCTGCCAGCAGGGCGCGTTCCCTAGGGTGAGGGGCAAGAGAGAAAGCAGGAAGGGACACTTTTGTTGTCATGGCAATGCAGCATGGTGTTTTTCCTCCTCTGGTACAGGGATGCACAAACGACTGTCGCCTCGATTATACATACATAATGCTCGAAGCTGCATGTTTAAGGAAATGTGAGAAATACGAATTTTATAATAACAGACCTATAAAATCTTTGAATGATGTGACGACTTCAAAATCGGTCGCCAAGGCGACAACAATATGCGTTTTTGAAGGGATGAAGTCATTGTTACGCTGATAGTTGCTATAGTTACATCCAAGGGAGGGCGCTGCGGAGGGCTGGCCTACGTAATATGACGCATGGCGGGGGCGTGTCCGTGGTGCGCGCTGCGCAAGGCTGCTTGTTGTTCCCGCAGAGAGGCAAGAAGATGGCGGCCGTGTCAAGCGGAGGTGCAGCTGGGTCCTCTGCGGCTGGGATCACGCACTCTAGCCGACCGGCCGCAGGTATCAGCGCCCAGAACCGAGCACAGCCATCACCAGGGGTCAACCACCCTAGCAGACCCTCCCCAGCTACGGGGTGCATCACTAACCCTGGCCACCCTTCAGTCAGCAGGCCCCCCCCAGCCCGAGTGGGCTACTACGAAATCGAGCGGACCATCGGCAAGGGGAATTTCGCTGTCGTTAAACTAGCAACACATGTCATCACAAAAGCCAAGGTAAGGCTACATATAAAACCATTAAAGAGCACAGTGATATCAATGTTGTCAGGCTTTGCATCCTTTTCCAATTGTTGGGCCGAGCTGGTGTCTCTTGTAGGCTGAAGATCGGGCCTTTAGGCTCTGTAGAGCGGTTATTGCTAACCCTCTCGCTCGCTTTGCGTAGTGCGGGGGTGTAAACTCGGAACCTGAAATTACTGAAAATGCCTCGTCAATTAATGTGAAACCTTGTGTTTTTTCATCTGCTGTGTAATAACGGTAAAGAGTAGGCTGACATGTCTGCTCAGTGAATAGAGAAAGGGAAAGCGCCGGGGAGAAAGACGAAGAGATGGCTTGCTAGCTAGCATAGTTCTAGATGAGTGTGGTTCCAACGTCAGTATGAACGCCACGGCTTTGGTCATTCGAGGATGTTTGGTTATCACTTTTGACAAACAGATGACTCATAGCTATGTGTATGTACCAGTGCTGTGCCCGTGATTGCTAAATAGTATTAATCAGTTAAGGAAAAAAATAAAACAAAATGCATTTAAGTCATTCGACCTGAGATCACATAAAGATGTTTCGTCAACGCAGAGGACAGGGCATTTGTTAGCTTCTAAGCTAGCTAGCTGGTTTTGGTACTTGGTGAAAATTAAGCACTACACTCCTTTATCCGCTTAGTTTGAATTGGTCCAACTCACGAATATTCGTTTCACGGAGTCAATGCTTGGTCAGCATTTCGTCTATGGGGCTTGTTTTGCTGTGTGCATGCGTGCGTGTGTGCGTTTCAGAGAGGGTGTCGTGAGGTGTCTTGTTGCTGTGTATACAACATATGTAACTAAATAGTAATCATATGTCACTCTTTCCGCTATGGGAATGACCTCACTGTCAGTAGCGTCTGACATATTAAAATGTTTTTATAAACAACATCTCTGGTATCGACATCTACCAAATTTTAGTATGCGTAATTTTTGCATAGTGTGGGCGTCGTGTAGGCAGATGTTATGTTGGCAGAGGAGTCGCACAGTAAGTAACCACTAGTCTCCCATCATCAGTGTGTGGGGGTTTCCTCGTCTTCAGTGATGTACACAAACTGCCAGGAAAGTGAAAAAGAGAGCGAGAGAAGAAAGAGTGAGAGGGAAAGGGAGATAACAGACGGTCGCCTTACTGTTTATTGCCCGGAGGCGGTCAGGAACAAGTGTACTGAGGCTTGTTTGCTCCTTACCATGATTGACTGGATAGCTAGAGGTCAGTTGGGAGGACTTGCCCCAGGCTGTAAGCCAGTTTAACTAAGCCGGTAGATCTTCTGTGTCATAAGACCTTGAAACGAATTGGAAAGGCAGACAGGCCAGGCCGTTCACCTGTATTTGAGGTCTCTCTCCCAGAATGTCACACGGGGTGGAAAATCAACAAACACCGGTTTCTGGAGCTAGACATTTAGATAAAGACATGTGTGACGGTGGCCCCATGTATTGACAGTGTGTTGACCCAGGTCAGCCGGCACTTGTGAACAGCACATTAATTAATGCCTTATGTGAGCTGTCAGTGTGGTGGTGATGGCGATGGTAGTCGGTGGTTATGGCCATGGCTGTTGCCAGTGTTATGAAAGCGTATGATTGCACGGCTGGAAAAGAGGCAGGGACGTGATGTCCTGAGCAAACATCAGCATGGCTCCCCATCACCTGACACTGCTGTGACGAGAGAGAGAGAGAGAGAGAGAGAGAGAGAGAGAGAGAGAGAGAGAGAGAGAGAGAGAGAGAGAGAGAGAGAGAGAGAGAGAGAGAGAGAGAGAGAGAGAGAGAGAGCGAGAGAGAGAGACTACAGTCGGAGCTAGCCAGGTGCACAAACGCCAGCCATGGGCAGGCTGTAGGCAGTGGGAATGACAAAACAAGACAGTCACTGTGCTGCTACCGGAGGGAACATAGTCTAGGCCTATTTTGGTATTGCATTGCCGAAGAGAAATCCTGATCTAAATTAACAGATGGATGATTTTTTTTAGTAAGTATTTTACTAGTGCTTGATCACTCTAGCTTGTTTGGCCATTTAAAAGCAATTTTTTTGGGGGGGGTTTCAACTTTTATTTAGACAGGACAGTGAAGAGTGGGACAGGAAATGAGTGGGAGAAAGAGACAGGGGAGGGTCGGGAAATGACCCGGGTTGCCTGCGGAGTAGTGCAGTGCCCAGCTGACTAAGCCACGACTGGGCCCGTTTGGCCAGTCCTTTTGCTGTTTTGATCAACTAGGCCAAAGTGGGTGATTTCACCATTTATTAGGTAAAAAGTGGAAGTCGTTAATAAGTCGTTATAAAGAACACAAGGATATAACTAAAGAATGAAGAAAACTACTTTCCGGCTGGATTACTTGTGTTGGTTTTGGTGAGCAGTGATGTACAACATACCAACCATTTGCATATTTTGCTAGTGGACTGTGGTGGGGCTATTTGCCTAATGTACATGATGGGAAATATGGTGTCTGAACTGGAAGTTGACACAAAGGGCATCATAGTTCAGTTTCACTGAGTCACACACACACAAAAAGCCATCCCACGTGCTGTTTAAACATAATCTTCCAACGAGGCTGTGCCACAGTAGTAACAATATGCTTACTATTCAGCATTTGTTAGTCTAGGTGGGCGGGGGAATAGTAGTCATCATCAGACATGTGACAATCATTAGCGGAAATGCCATGTGGTACAATTTCATGTCACACATGATTCGGGATTCGTCCCAATAATCATAATCTGTTGACACTCGTGGGCGAGTATGTCTGTCCTCCTTGGTCCTTGTGGGTCTTCAGATGGGCAAAGAGGCCAATCCTGGCCCCACATACTTTGGGGCAATGTGGGCATGGGTGGGCATGGGTTGTTTTATGGGTTGGGTTGGGTATTGGGTTCGGGAGGACGCCTCCGCGTGGCTTCTTTTAACGTGGGGGGAGCCTGATGCGCCTGCCGCCACCACACGGTCCTTGACAGAAAGAGACCTTGATCCAAGACGACTCGAGATCACCCTCAATAATACCACACACACACACACACACACACATACACAAACTCAATCTTTTCAGGGGATCCAGTCAGGATGGGCCACTTTGACTATAAAGTGCTGGGGGGAAACCCTGTTATTTATCAGAACTGAAGATATTATCGTCTACCATCTTGGGTTCCACTAAAATGGAAATGTGAAAGAGGCTTAATCGGCGTTCTTGAGTGTCATTTTGTTAATTCGTTGGTTGAAGGAGCTCAGTGAGGGGACACTAGGCCTATTCTGTGGACTAGTCAACTGAACTGGGAGACTGTCACTTGGGTCACGTATGGCCACCGCCCTTCCCTTGCATACTTTTGGTCATAGTGAGTGACAGCAGGGTCACTGAAGAAGGCCCACAATTTGGGAATGATTTCCCACGAAAGGCCTTTTAAAGACCTTGCTGTGAATAAATTCACTGTATCACCTTATCAAATTGACCTGAAAGAAAACCCACACGAGACAGAGATAGCATTTAAAAACTGCAGCAGAATGGAGGTCTTGCCCAGCGCATAGATCTTAAAGCACTGAGACAATCCCACAGCCCGCTAACGGTTTTGGCCCTGCCTTTATTGTCAGCTAACAAGTAATCACTAACAGAATTGTTAGTTTAACCAAACAAGGACATAGTTCAGCTAATGAAGAATAAACATACAAGCCAGGTGGTAACTTATCTGTGACAACACAGATAACAGAACTCACAGCAAGTGACAACACAGATGTCAGAGCTCACACATAGAAAGAGTTCACACAGGGTTTAACCAAACAGACTAGAACAGTCTTACTAGTCTTACTAGTAACAGTCTTACTAGAAACACAAAAAGCAATGTCCTAACTACGTTACATTTTTATCACATTTTATATTTTCAATAATACATTTATAAATGCAGAGAATTTCTTAACACTTGCTTAGGCCCTGCCGTGGCCAAACGGTAGGGCACTTGTCTGCCGTGCGGCTGACCCGGGTTCGATTCCCGGCCCGGGTCGTTTGAGGGCCCTTCACTGTCTCTCTCTCCCCACTCGCTGTCACCACCTTCACTGTCCTATCATAAATAAAGTCAAAAAGACCCAAAACATTTTTTTTGAAGATCTCGCTTAACCCACTCATGTCTATTATTTGGACTTGGCACATACGCACTCCGTTTTGTGAGGTGCTCTGATTTGCCCAGGGTACAAAAAGCAGCGATGGCTGTGACACGACTCACCCACAATCTCATAATCAAGGTTCACTTACCATCAAGCAGACTTCCTCCTGGAGATAACTTTTACTGGGTGTGTTATTGGGCATATTCCTGGCCACCTACTACGGCACATCTGTGCTTTAAATATCATTTTTATTGTGTGTGTGTGTGGGGGTCAGTGGAGAGTTGGCTTGTTAAATACACTAGGGTAGGCTACCTGGCCGACCAGGTTTCATATCAGAGATCATTCCACTGCCGTTGTTCCTGCATTCCCCACCTGGCATCAGACTTCATATTGATAATACTGTAGCCTGTCCAGCACACAGATGCACGCACATGCACGCGCGCACACACACACACACACACACACACACACAGGGCTCTAAATGAATACCAGCCAACCGGCCAAATGCTGGTGAAATTTAAGTTTGACCAACTAACTAGTCACTTTGACCCATTAGTGAGTGTGTGCTTGGCTAATAAGATTAACATCTACTAGCCATTTTGGCAGGTGATGAAAAAAGTTAATTTAGAGCCCTGCACACACAGACACAGACACACACACACACACACACACACACACACACACACATTCACTCACGTTCACAGACACTGACACTGACACTTGCACGTACCTGCGGTAATAATATTGAGCAAGAAGAAGTGTCTGACCTATACCCTGTAGATTGGCACGCGAGGTAGCTTTGATGTGCCGTGCTTGTGTGAATAAAATGCCAGTTTCCTCATTTTATATGGGCTCATCGAAAGTCCCATTAGTCCCGTGTGTCATTTACATACTTTTTCTGTCTGAGTGAGTGAGGTATTGTGGGCCTAATGGCGCTGGTGGCTATGGTCACAATTCTGAGGCGTGTATGTGTTTGTGTGTGTACGTTTGTGTGCTGCTGGTGTGTATGGAGGGCATTGACCAAGCACTATTTTTAATTCCTCCATTAAAACTCAAGTGTTCCTCCTCACATCCTGTTCCGTTTCTTTTCTCTTTTTTTTGTCTTTTCATTTGGAAAATAGCAATGAAAAGAGAGATGAGTGGGAAGGGGGGGGCAAAAGAAAAGAAAAGAAAAGTGAGTGCATCACGCTCTCGCAAGTGTGCCTGGAGCTACCTGTCACTTCTCTTTTTTTTATGAGGGCCTCGCCTTTGCTGAAATGCAGCCTGTGCATTGACGAGATGCCATCATCATCGTCGTCATCATCGTCATCTTCTTCTTCTTCTTTTTCTTCTTCATGACAAGCACAGAAGTTGTCCTTTTATGACAGGAGGTTGCTGTCACGTGAAGACACAGCACTGCTTATAAAAAAAAAACACAGTGGCTCCCTCTCTGTCTCTGTCTCTCTGTCTTTCTCTCCCTCAGCCATCAAGCTACACTGGCTCATTTAAGCTGTTGGCTGATGAAAAACACACACACACACACTCTCACTCTCTGTTGAGCGCACACACACACACACACACACACACACACACACACACACACACACACACACACACACACACACACACAGCCGTGCTGTGTAAAAGCGAGTCAGGCGTGCACGCATCAACACCTTTCCAGGCGGCGTTAGTCATACTTAATCAGTGCCCTATGGTCCTTTTCCACAATCAGGAAGAAAAGGAGTTCACATCAGGGCTAGGAGCTGGGGCTGGGGCTGCAGAGAACAGGGGATGGGGGGTGGGGGGTGAGACTCCAAAGCATTACAATACAGGCACGCACTGTCACGCACACTCACTTTCACTCACTGGCGCACACACACACACAGCTTTGTAGACACACACACACACACACACACACACACACACACACACACACACACATGCAGTTACACACACCCACACACACTTTTACTCACGCAGGCTCTCTCACACACACACATACACACACACACGTACACATCAACAAATACAAATGCCGGTGGCCTCAGGGCACCTTGTGGGTGGACTTAGCTCAGGGCTGAGCCCTGCTGTCAGGTGAGCAAGGGGGCAGGCGAGGCTACTATGTAGGTCCATCTCAACGCCGGCCTAAAGCTATGTGTATACAACAAAGCACAAGCTACGCTACCTAAGCTACAGACGTCATTATTTGTCTATGGAGGGAAGGCGAATAAAGCTTCCAAAGCGAATTCTCCAGGAGCGAAGCAAGTGACCTGAGCAAATTTCAAAGATTCAAGTCAAGCCAATATTATGTTAATGAGCTATGGCGCGTTTCGTCGAAAAAAACTAAAAAACAATTGGAATGTTCATGTCTCCGAATGTCCCAGACTGTAAAAAGACTGCACCGTATGCTGCTAAGAATAGGGCAGAGCAGACAGGTAGACGTCCTAGTAACGGAAACAACTAACCAGCCAGTCGTCCTGTCAGTCAGGACTGGGTGGGTGCCCTGTACTAGTATGTACACACGCACACCGACAGCAAGAGAGCAGAGTCGGGCAGACACTGGTGTACTGTACAGGACCAGCCATGAACTGCATTGGACATTTGGACAGAAGTTATATAGTGCCTTTCCACTCCTTCGAGCTCTCAAAAAAGCGCTTTACATGATTGTATGCTTCAAATTCACCCATTCACACTCACATTCATACACCAATGGCAGCGACTGCCACGCAGGGTACCACCCTGCCACCAGGAGCAACTTGGGGTTAAGTATCTTGCTTAAGGACACATCGATAGGGTCATGCAGAGAGGGGCTCGAACCTGCAACCCTTGGGTTGCTGAACGGCTCCTCCAGCCAGACGGATGAGTGAATGGGATGGTGCACTGCTACACTGTAGCAACTTAGAAGAGAGAAGAGCAGAACAGGGGTGAATTTCTCGAAACCAAAGTTGCTTACTACATCAGCTACTTCGTTGTTTTCAATGCATTTTCCCATTGGCAACTACCGAAGTTGCTAACAGGCTAACAACTTCCCTTTTGAGAAACTCACCCCAGAACAGTTACAAGCAAGTGTAACGGAGGCTAAGTAGCACAGAGTTGGCGTGGAACGTTGGTAAACCTCCCTCCGATAGCCTCATATTGCCGGACCGTTGTAGTTGACGAGGCTGC
>NC_085864.1:35516020-35518520 GCF_034702125.1 Engraulis encrasicolus | reverse complement strand
ATTGCAATGCATTACATTTCTACTGAAAGCAAAGCAAATGTTTCATTAGTCATGATGAGGCAATACAAGTAGTCAGATACTGACAACATTTTATTGGCTGTTTTCTGTATCAGTCTTGCCATTTTCGATGCTTTGAAGTGCTTTTATTACATTTAACATTAATTTGCTCCTAAAATATTCACGGAAGTAATTGGAACTTTAAAAATTTGCTGCATCGATTCTAGAACTTGCCGCATTGAATGGAATTGTCCACGCCCCGCATTGCATTGCATTGCAGAATCGATTATTTTTGACACCACTAGCTGAGGATATTATTCTTCCTTTTCCTTTCTTGTCCTCTGTCTTTTAATGTGTGTCTTTCTTCATTTCCCCACCAATCAGCCATCTCCATCCCCCCCCTTCTTCTCTCTCTCTCTCTCTCTCTCTCTCTCTCTCTCTCTCTCTCTCTCTCTCTCTCTCTCTCTCTCTCTCTCTCCTATTCAGTGTCCTGTCCTCTGTCACTTAATGCACTTCCTTTCTCCCCGTCTCTCTTCTCTTCATGTATCCCTTTCAGCTCCTGCGCGTCCCCGTCTCCCTAGCTATAGCTATCTCCATCTTCTTTGTCCATCGCCTGCCATTGCATCCCTCCATGTATGTATGGCACTGTCTTTGTCTGCCCTCCAATGCCTTGACTGACTCACGGATGGACTGACTCTCTCTCTCTCTCTCTCTCTCTCTCTCTGTCTCTCTCTCTCTCTCTCTCTCTCTCTCTCTCTCTCTCTCTCTCTCTCTCTCTCTCTCTCTCTCCCTCCGTGTACAGTATGTCACTCTAAGGTCCAGCCTCCACCATCCCCTCATCCTGTCAGTCTCTCTTTCTTCTGCCCATCTCTATTCTGTCCATCTCTTGCTCTCTCCCGCTTTCCTTTCCTCCCTCCCTCCCTGTCTGCCCACCTCTCTCTCTCTCTCTCTCTCTCTACCCCCTCTCTCTCTCTCTATCCCCCTCTCCCAGTGTCGTGTCTAAATCCCCCTTGCTCAGCTGCTGCTGAAGGGCATCCTGACCGTCATCACTGAGTGTTGCTGAGCTTGTGAACTGACCACCCCGACACACACACACACACACACACACACACACACACACACACACACACACACACACACACACACACACACACACACACACACACACACACACACACACACACAGCCACAGAGAGCCACAATCCCCCCACCTCCATCCTCGACAGTCTGTTACCCCCGCAACCGCTCTCACAAGGGCTGGGGTTGAGGCTGGGGTTGAGGCTGGGGTGTGTTGAGTAGGATATGGATCAATGTAGACTTCCACTGGCCGAAGCATTTCTCATTTCTGCCCTCTCCTACACCTACAGTGAACGAACACACACACACACACACACACACACACACACACACACACACACACACACACACACCTCTTTCCTGCCCTACTCACCTTGTATAGTCGTGCCTGCCAATGGCTGGTGCGTTGTAGTAATGGTCCGTTCTTTTTTAAATCGATAGTCTGCAAACTCGAGTTGCCGTATTGGCCTGAATACATGACGATCCTGAATATAAGACGACCCCACTTTTGTAGGTCCATTTTTTGGGGGAAAAAGGTTTTTCAAAGGTCAACATTTGTTTCACATAGGAAAACTACTTATATATTATAACTACTTACATATATTATAAATCGATTCAGATTTCAATAGAACACATTTCACAGTATAATGTCCATGAGCACTCGTTATAACAGAGCACAGAGATGGTAACTCGGCACAGCGATTCTTCCACTCTCCTTGCCCATTTAAGCCACCAGAGAGGCCCCATCTCTCGTGTGCACAAACTAAGTAATGATCCTACAATGACTTTTGTCTGGAGCGATGCCTTCGCCGCCCTGTCCCACAACTGCAGCCCCTCCCTTGACAGGGAAAAATCGTGAGTCGATGAAAAATATCTAGGTTTTGCAGGATGATGAAACATTGGCGTTCCAATCACAGACTTGGTGTCTTCGTTTCTATGGTGAATACTATAACTCGAGATAGAACCAGGACCCCATTTCTCGAAAGCCTCGTTCCATTGCAACCAAGTAAGTTACTAACTTAGCAACAACACTGTCAAGAAACGCAGTCCAGATAGCTTTGACTAGTTGTTGTTGACAAACGGTGATAACCAGCCATGAAAGATAACATAAATGTAATAGCCAATTGCATCATAATAGTACATATCTGTGTCGTATAGCATAATAGTGTCATAATAGTAAACAGCCTAGCATCATAATAATAAATAGTATCATAATAGGGAATAGCATCATAATAGCATATAACAGCATAGTAAATACCATCATAGGAAATGGCATCATAGTAACAAACATAAAGCAAAAAGTATCATAATAGCAAATAGCATCATGATTGGAAATAGCATCATAACAGAAAAAGTCATCATAATAGGAAATTACACCATAACAGAAAATGACATCATAATGGCATATAGAGCATAAGTAAATGTC
>NC_085864.1:35508520-35511020 GCF_034702125.1 Engraulis encrasicolus | reverse complement strand
GATAGAAGCCGTAGGTTCAGCCTTGACCTTGGGTTTGTCCCCTGGCTTTGTGGTTGTGGTTGTGGTTGTTCCCCACAGAAAAGATGACATGACATGACACTTACTGACATACACAAGTGACACAGTATAGTAGCAGGGCTAGAACCAATCATTTTGTCTCGCTAGTACAGTAGCAGGGCTGGAACCAATCATTTTGTCTCGCTATTACATACAGTAGCGGGGCTGGAGCCAATCATTTTGTCTCGCTATTACATGCAGTAGCAGCATTTTTTTTCCCACCTTTTAATTGTTGCTGCTACATGTTTTGTAATGCAGTATCCGGTGCCTTTGCCACTGTGTGTGAAAGCAAAGGAAGCACATGAAACCAAGAGTGGGCGAGAGTGAAAGAGAGAATAAGTGTGTGTGTAAGTGCGTGTGTGTGTGTGTGTGTGTGTGTAGGTGGATGTGTGAAAAAGGCGCCCGTCCTTAGTCATGTTCTGCGGCCCTATCTATCTATCTCCTCTCGAGTGCACTGTGGCAGCACAGCAGCCTTTCGAAGAGAAGAGATTGCTAGCATTGCTGAGCCCCTCATGTCATCGCTGCATATAGACACGTCGCCGTAGCGATTGCATACCTCATTATCCCCTTATGTGGGTTAGTATGTCCTCATACAGATTACACACAATAGCTTCAACTCCTTATTAGGGGGTGGGGTGGGGGGGCTTACATAATCGATGCTAGTAGCGTGATATAATGCATGTTAACGACGCTAGGGGTGGCTATTGGTTCACGATTCAGTGTGCAGCACGATACACATGCCATGATGCGATTCTGTCGCGATGCTTTGCGATTCATGTGCTATTGTGATGCATTGCGATATGTTCTTCAGTAAATGTGTTAAAGTACAGCTTAATTGTCAGTTGCTGTGTAGCATTCATAAGTCAATTGATTTTATTGAAGCGTTTTTGCATCTGGAAGAGATCCTCTGTCAGAATAGAAATATTACCTACTCTCTGATGAACAAAATGAACCAGTGGAAAATAGTCTATTATTATTACCATACGTACTCCATTGTCATCAATCAATGCAGTATATCGTGCAAATAAGTATTGCGATACCTTGTCATCAATCAATATGTTTTGTTATACATCAACCCATAACGGCAGGCGTATCCGTTGACCATAATGTAAGCCCCCTTTAGTTTTACATCAGGATGCTTCTAGCATCTGGACATCGTTGCGAAATGTGTGCTGTTGCGATAAAAAAGTACAACAAGCCTACCACGGCTGGAAGGTCAGATGACTTCAATGACATGAAATGAAACGTGCTGATTAGGCTAAGTCCAGGGACAGATAACAGCACGGACCTACCGGGCCCTGACCCAGGGTCCCACGAGTCAAGGCGGCCCTGAAGCCTAAGTCTCTTTTTCTCTTTGTTCCCATTCTCATGTTGCCTTAAAGGAACAGTCCACCCTTTATTTGATTTTCACATATTTGCAGTATTTCCTTAGCCTGGGAACTCCCATACTGCCTTTAGTTCTACACAATCGTTTCAAATCTCACTTGTGACTAGGTCTGGTGTTAACCAGGCAAGTATTTCCCAGCATTATTCATGAATGTGCATATAATTTTCGTCTATGTGTTTCCATTGCCTAGTTTAACAGTATAGCCAAATTAAGCGTAGCAATGCAAGTCTAAGGGGGCAAACAAAACATCATCAAATGTAGTTATAAAGTACTTTAAAATTAATGTAAAATTCACCAGAGTGCAAAACGGCTATTTAATCCTGTCCTGTGATCATTTGTGACTTGATGCTAATACCTCCATCCACTTCCAGTGATTATGCTAATCTATGCTAATAATTCTGATCCAATAAATCTAAGTACTGAAAAAACTGAGAAGAAAATGATATGCACATTCATGAATAATGCTTGGAAATACTGCAAATATGTGAAAATCAAAAAAAGGGTGGACTGTTCCTTTAAAATCACATTTTTAACCACTGTATTTTCAAAATGTCCCCCCAAACTCCAAACAACATAGGGCCTCAAACATCTGATGTGGGTAATGTCTTGTGAAATCCAATGCAGTTCTGGGGTTCTACCTCGCCACTGAAAAGGCACTCTAAATTATATTGAGTTCTGAGTCGTTTGGGTCCAAAAGTGTCTGATTTCATGTTTTTACCCATGTAAAAAAACGTTTTGTAAACTAGCAACACCCATCGACGGGGGGCCTTTTTTGTTGCCTGGCCCAGGGGCCCATGGGGTCTTAATCCGTCCCTGGCAAAATAAGGGTCCATGGGCTTTTTCCTCCATGTAGCCTGCTTAGGTTGCGGTTCTGCTTAATGCGTGCACGCATATATGCACAGCAGTTGCTGTGTTTTCTTATGTGTGGTGATGTATGCATGCTGTGCTCCATAGAAACGGCACAGTAGCTATGCGCCCTGTATACAAACAAGCCTAGCGGCTAGCGGCTCAGCTAGTGTGGCCCTTGGAGAATGTACAGTGTGTGTGTGCTAGCTA
>NC_085864.1:35491020-35503520 GCF_034702125.1 Engraulis encrasicolus | reverse complement strand
CCTCTCTTTCCTCCCAATAATATCCGCGCGGAAGTGGGCCGGTGGGCCAGCCGTTGTGCTTGGCATGGATGCCGTGTGTGTGTATATGTGTGTGTGTGTATATGTGTGTGTGTGTGTGTGTGTGTCGCCCACAGCAGAGCGGACGTAGAGCAGCAATGTAGTGTACAGTAGAGTAGACAAAAGGGGCCCTGATGGTGTGTGTGTGTGTGTGTGTGTGTGTGTGTGTGTGTGTGTGTGTGTGTGTGTGTGTGTGTGTGTGTGTGTGTGTGTGTGTGTGTGTGTGTGTGTGTGCGTGCGTGTGCGTGTGCGTGTGCGTGCGTGCGTGCGTGCGTGCGTGCGCGCGCGTGCGCGCGCGCGTGTGTGTGTGTGTCAGGCTGGCCAGCAGTAGGAAAAGACTGATGAGGATAATCACAGGATGATAAATCACAGAGAACACACAGATCACACACGCACACGCACACGCAAGGCTTGGCGTTTGCCTGTTTTTGGTTCGGTCCTTTTTTGAAATACCTGTGAGAGAATATTCCCTCACTCACTGGCTCACATGCTTGCTGCTTACTCACTTGCTCATTTGTTCACTCGCTAGCTCTCAGGGGCCGCCAGGCTTGTTTTTGAAACGGTCCATCTCCCCGCCAAAGAGAGGGAGTGCAGGATGCAGGGGCAATCAGGGAGATATGTCCGGCCTGTCCCCACATGAACTGGGAAAGCCCTCCCTGCTGACTGGCTCTACTGCCGTCGGTCGCAGCACAGGGGTACGGGTGGGCATTTAATGTGGCACGCCATGGACACAGTGGCTTTGATTGGATTGCGGACTTATCACTTCGAAAACCATTGCCTTAGCCATCGGAGACATGACCAAGGCCCACAGTGGCTTTAAATGGTATGGGCAAAGTGGCTTTAGAGCACTAAAATGTGCTGCCATATATTGCATTCCCTCTGTGTTTTGGTTTCAGTAATTCCATCCTCTCAGCTGTGGAGAGGTACTGGGGGCATTCAGCATTTTTTTTTTGTCGTTTTATGTCTTTATTTGATGGGATAGTTTGAGGTGACAGGAAGGGAGTGGGAGGGGGAGAGATGAAGGCTTTTTACAATCATCACATCAGTTACCCAAATCAAATAGAGACCTTTTGGAGTATTTTGTCCAAGACCTTAAATCCTAGAAAATGGTTGGATGACACATTTGAATCTGTTCACGATGTGGATGTTTGTCCGACCATCACTGACTTGCCCGTTTTTTCACTTTCGCTTTTTGTCTTGCAGATGGGAAGTTCCTTTGTGACTTCTCTTTTCCCACCGTCCCAAATGACGTAAAGTGTGAAGTGTTTTGAAAGTTCAGGAGTAAAGTAAAGGGGCAATGTTTTCAGTTTCACCAAAAGAAGTGGAAAACCCAAAGGCACTCCAGTCCAGAAAGTTGGTCAATCAACAGTTCAAATATATCTCCAGTACACACACCTACAGTAACACTCTTCACTGGCTTGTCATAATCTGTGATGTACATGTTTATGGTTGTTAGCATGTGTTTTTGGCTAGTGTTTTGGCTAGTCCTAGATTAAAATATGAGTTTATATTCATGGAGTATCCATTTTATAATCCGCCGTTAATCCAGGGTGGCAAGCACATCACTATTGTGCTAGTGCCTGCTAGCTAAATCGTGCAGCATGGCGATGTGCAGTCGAACCAGAATCACCACAGTGGAAATTCTGTGAGCAGCACGACAACACACATATTGAAATGTGAGGGTTCATTATTAGGTGGACCGACTTGTTGCGATCACCCACAATGGTCGACTCTCGTCCTCCATTTTGTTTCTTGTGGTGCAGCCACAGTTGCAGTGCTGGACCAGCCCTTTGCTATTGCGCTCCAGTGAAGCTGCGCGGCCTGTGGGCTCTCCCTCCATGCCTGACTTGAGTGGGCTGTCATCCATCACACGCGTCCACTCCACTCTTCTCCACTCCACTCCACTCTCAAGCACCATTTTGTGACAGAACAAACTGAACTGGAGCGGGATGTTGCAATGAAATGGCAAAGCGAGTGTGGCTGATGGAGCAATGCAGCCTGTGTGTCCCAGACCCAGACAGACACTCGTCTGAGATTTTTGCATTTTCGAAATCCTGCCACTGAAACTCTCAACTCTCACTCGCCCGCTCTGTCTGTCTGTCTGTCTGTCTGTCTGTCTGTCTGTCTCTCTCTGTCTGTCTCTCTCTCTCTGTCTCTCTCTCTCTGTCTCTCTCTCTCTCTCTCTCTCTCTCTCTCTCTCTCTCTCTCTCTCTCTCTCTCTCTCTCTCTCTCTCGCACACCAATGCAACCTCTGTACAAGCATACACCGATTCAATATTATGAGTTTGGCCTAATGTTCTCTCGCTCTCTCACACACTTTCTCTCTCTCTCTCTCTCTCTCGCTCTCGCTCACGCACACACACACACACACACACACACACTGTCTCTTTCTTTATGTCTCTCTCTCTCTCTCTCTCATAAACACTCTGTCTCTCTCTGTCTCTCTCTCATAAACACTCACCCCCTCTCACGATCACTCTCGCTCTCTCTCTCTCGCACACATACACACAACCTCTGTACAATCATACACATCATAAATATAACTTCTTTATGAGTTTCACCACCCTAATGTTCTCTCTCTCTGTCTCTCTTTTGTTCCCAGGTGGCAATAAAGATAGTGGACAAGACTCAGCTTGACGATGAGAACTTGAAGAAGATCTTCAGAGAGGTGCAGATCATGAAGATGCTCAGGCACCCTCACATCATCCGCCTCTACCAGGTCAGCTCACACACGCATGAGAACTTACACACACACACACACACACACACACACACACACACACACACACACACACACACACACACACACACACACACACACACACGTTTACACACACACACGTTTACACACACACACACACACACACACACACACACACACACACACACACACACACACACACACACACACACACACACACATACGTTTACACACACGCTTTCACACATACAGAGGTACACACACACAAACACATGCGTAAATGTTTTACATTATTACATGGCGAGCATTTTTTTCATCATCAGCAACATACTGCCTACATGGGAATTGCAAGGTTAGTGGTGGTGGCAATAGGCAGCACGTTTTCGATGAGCAATACCTTTTCTGCAATACCTTTTCTGGCCACAATCCTATATAAGGCACTCTCACTACACCCTATCTAGTGTACGACCACCACAGACGAGTCACAAATCTTTTGAGTGACGTACAGTTTATTTAGACGGTTTATTTAGGCACAGGGCCATTCCCCCTGGAGCAATGTGGGGGTAGATGCCTCCTCCCCTAAGGCATCCTCAGCCATAGATGATGATGCAGGAGACAGCACTTAGTTATTTTCTCAATCCACCCACATTCATCTTTACTGGTACAGCGTTTCAAGCTGAGACCCAACAGGCCTCAGGAACCATTAGGCCACAGCTGTCCATTAGGAAACACGTGCACACACACACACACACACACACACACACACACACACACACACACACACACACACACACACACACACACACACACACACACACACACACACACACACACACACACACACACACACGCACACGCACACGCGTGCACAAACAAACAAACAAGCCTTCATCTGCCTCTATCCGGTCTGTACTATACACGCACGTACTTGTGATAGAGTGACCGTAAGTAGGGCTGTGTGGGTGTTTGAAGGCCTGGGTTAAAGTCCTGGAGGGACAACTCTACCAAATTATGAACTTAAGTCTAACTTATCAACTCAAATATTCACAAATGCATCCAAAGTGACAGCAAATGTACATTAAGTGATGTCGGCTGCTAACCTTTGTGCTTATGCATGTGTGTCGTGAAGGTGATGGAGACAGAGAGGATGATCTATCTGGTAACAGAGTACGCCAGTGGAGGGGAGATATTCGGTGAGTCCTCTTTTCACTTCTCTCTCTCTCTCTCTCTCTCTCTCTCTCTCTCTCTCTCTCTCTCTCTCTCTGTCTCTCTCTCTCTCAGCGTTGTCTTTGATCCCGTATCTGTCTTTTGCTGCCCTCTGTCTCCTCGAGTCTCTTTTTCTGTCATTCAACGCTTTCTGATCATATCTGACTTTCCTTCACCACAAAAAAAATCTCTGCCCCCACAAAGACTTTGTGTTTTAGTATTCTAGCTTCTACTCTTAATGTTGGTCTGTGTCTCAGTCTGTGTCAGTCTGTCAAACACGCACACATTTTCTCGTATCGAAAGAGTCATATCTGTCTCTTACACGCAGTACAGGTACACATGAAGACATGGCATCCTCTCTTTCTCTCTTGCATGCACACACTTGCTCACACACTCAAACACTCACATACACACACACACACACACAGACTAAATACTTTCAGTTTCTCATTTTGTCCACTTTTTATCTCATTCCATCCTCGTGCATCATCATGTTTTCATGCTGGTGCAGTTGTTTTTGTCAATTCTGCGTAGTGAGAGCACATATTCTTCTGTCTATCTGTCTGTTCTTGTCTGTCTTTGGCTCTGACTCTCTGTATATCTCTGTCTCTCTGTCTCTCGTACTCCTACACACACACACACACACACACTCACTCACTCACACACACACACACACACACACACACACACACACACTCACTGACTCACTCACTGACTCACTCACTCACTCACTCACTCACTCACTCACTCACTCACTCACTCACTCACTCACTCACTCACTCACTCACTCACTCACTCACTCACTCACTCACTCACTCACTCACTCACTCACTCTCAAATTCAAATGTTCATCCCTCTCTCTCTCGCTCACTCTCACTAACTCAAACCTGTGGAGTCCATGTATCCTAAATAAAATGTGCTATGTAGATGCCATGTGACTTGAGTGCCCTCTCGTGCCCTGCAGATCACCTGGTGGCTCACGGGCGCATGGCGGAGAAGGATGCGCGGCGCAAGTTCAAGCAGATCGTGGCGGCGGTGCACTTCTGCCACTGCCGCAACATCGTGCACCGCGACCTGAAGGCAGAGAACCTGCTACTGGACCACAACCTCAACATCAAGATCGCAGGTACGGGACAGGACCGTGTGTGTGTGTGTGTGTGTGTGTGTGTGTGTGTGTGTGTGTCTGTGTGTGTGTGTCTGTGTCTGTATGTGTGTCTGTATGTGTGTCTGTATGTGTGTCTGTGTCTGTGTCTGTGTCTGTGTCTGTCTGTCTGTCTGTGTGTGTGTCTGTCTGTCTGTGTGTGTGTCTCTGCGTGTGTGTCTCTGCGTGTGTGTCTCTGCGTGTGTGTCTCTGCGTGTGTGTCTCTGCGTGTGTGTGTGTGTGTGTGTGTGTGTGTGTGTGTGTGTGTGTGTGTGTGTGTGTGTGTGTGTGTGTGTGTGTGTGTGTGTGTGTGTGTGTGTGTGTGTGTTTGTTTGCCTGAGTGTGTGTCTGTGTGTGTCTTTGCCTATGTGTGTGTTTGTGAGTGACTGAGCTGTATTGAGTTGTGGTTTTGAAGCTGCCTCCCATGTGTATAGTGGAGGGGCTTAATGTGCACGTGGCTGCGTGGCCAATTCATTAATAATGTGGTCTCTCAGTAGAGAATAAATGAGTGGCGTTATATGATTATGTAGCTGATGAATTATGGACTGTTATCTCTGAGCACATCTCAGCCAAATAAGGGACTGTTTAATTATTTAATGAGCATTTGGTGACGTTACTATCACTTTCTTTGTCTCTGTGTCTACATTTCTCTCTCTCTCTCTCTCTCTCTCTCTCTCTCTCTCTCTCTCTCTCTCTCTCTCTCTCTCCCTCTCTTTCGCTATCTTTCTCTCTCTCTCTTCTACCCCACCCCTCTCTCTCCACTCCCCCCTTTCTCTATCCTCCCCCTCTCTCTTTCTCTTTCTCTTTCTCTATCTCACTAACACACTCTCTGTCTTGGATTATGAATATGATGGCTGGTTAATGTTCATGTTCCTCTCAAAGGAGGTGTAACATCTCCCATGTGGGATGTAACCTGCTTTTACTGACAATAATAAAAAATAAATGTTTAATACTACACCCCCTCCTCTCTCTCTCTCTCTCTCTCTCTCTCTCTCTCTCTCTCTCTCTCTCTCTCCCTCTCTCTCTCTCTCTCTCTCTCTCTCTCTCTCTCTCTCTCTCTCTCTCTGTCTCTCCGCTAG
Source organism: Engraulis encrasicolus (assembly GCF_034702125.1). NCBI lineage: Eukaryota > Metazoa > Chordata > Actinopteri > Clupeiformes > Engraulidae > Engraulis > Engraulis encrasicolus. Next base: position 35,497,336 of record NC_085864.1, on the reverse strand, counting down.
ATTTTGGCTTCAGCAACCTGTTCTCGCGAGGGCAGCTGCTGAAGACGTGGTGCGGGAGCCCCCCCTACGCCGCCCCCGAGCTCTTCGAAGGGAAGGAGTACGACGGACCCAAAGTGGACATCTGGGTACGTCCTCTCTCACACCCTCTCACACTCCGTTTCCTGGCTCTCTGTGTTCACTCTCTTCTCCCCACTGCCTCCCCCCCCCTTTCCCTCTTTCCCCTCTCTTTTTTGGGTTACACTTTACTTGACACCAGCGTCATTCGTATGACATAACATTTTATAATAGTGTGAAAACGGCACCCTCCTAGTGACGTAACACCTTTGGGGTACTTTCTGACCTCTGGAGAAACTCGGGAACTCCGCCCACTTTGTAGGGAAGCAATCAACTTTAAGCAGCTCCAACGGCCCTAGGTAGAAGCGTGTTCAAAGCAGAGACGTTCTATTGGGACTAAGAAAAGGGCAAACCAAGGGAGGTGGGACAACCATGCCGTTTGAGAAAAGTCAATTGTTATGCACTTGATTAATTGTTATGCTGTATTAAAAGGTTTGACGTTGACATAATGTTTATAATACATACATACACATGTCACCGGCAAGTAAAGTGGTCACCCTTTTTTATTTTCATGGTTGCCATTAGAGCCGCCTAAACCAGTAACAATCTCTCCCCCTCTCTCTCTCTCTCTCTCTCTCTCTCTCTCTCTCTCTCTCTCTCTCTCTCTCTCTCTCTCTCTCTCTCTCTCTTCTCCTATTCCTCTTTCGTTGCGGCCTGTAGAGTTTAGGTGTGGTGCTATATGTCCTGGTGTGCGGCGCTCTCCCCTTCGACGGCAGCACGCTGCAGAACCTGCGGGCCCGAGTGCTGAGCGGGAAGTTCCGGATCCCCTTCTTCATGTCCACCGGTGAGTCCCCTTCTCCTTCACAGCTGGCCACAGAGTTGTGCAAAGACTTATTCCAAAGAAAGTGGATCTAGCAAGAAGCGTCATTTTGTTTCTTTTCCGGTATCCACTTTATGTCGGGTGAGCGCCCCTTTAGGAGACCTTCGGTTAGGAGACCTTCGGAGTCCTGAGGTTGAGAATCAATGAAGTCCCCATAGCGCTGTAGATGGCGGTAGCGCACGTCTTGCACATACACCTCAAAAAGAGAAGAAGAAGTAGGGGACAACGCCCCCTTAGGAGACCCAACTTGAGCACACGCTTTTGCATTGAGTGGGCGTGTTTTGCGATATTTTGGTTTGATTCAGTATTTTTGCTTATACTGTGAAAACCAGGGCTCTAAATTAACTTTTTTCATCACCAGCCAAAATGGCTAGTAGATGTTAATCCTACTAGCCAATCACACACTCACTAATGGGTGAAAGTGGCTGGTAAGTTGATCTTTTTCACCAGCCTACCTGAAATTTCACCAGCATTTCGCCAGTTGGAAGGTGTTAATTTAGAGCCCTGGTGAACACCCATAGTAGTTACACTAGTGCACAGACGAATGGTGCAAAGTGCAAAACAGCGTTACGCTGGATGAGTGGTCTGCACTTCCTTTCCCCAAAGCAATACTATGCTATAGCGGTTTCATGGTTGCAATGCAGTTACCTATTTGGCAACCAAGTTGCTTCTCTTTTTCTGGTTCTGTCCAGTTCTACAGTACAGCGAAGGGGTTTTAAAAAGCCACTGCTTGGTCCCACCTCTGACCTGTGTATGTCAGCTGTGCCAGACAACATTCTGTTTATGGCTTCATTGTAAAATGACTATCTACTTTGGAACATTTTGGGGAAATATACATTTTTGTATTGGGCATTGTATTGCGACATGCGTTTTATATAGGTTCAAAAAGTATGTTATACTTGAGTGGCAAGAATTCACACATACTTGTAGATGCATAGGATGTCTGAACAGTCGTGTCTGGTAATAAAAATGCTAAATTCCAAAAAGTCATTAATATGCAACGAAAAACTCTTCGTATGAACTGGGTGCCAGACAGCCAAGCTGTAGAATTTTCTTTCTTTTGTTTTGCGTCTACCGTATGTCCTTCACCCGACCTCACCTGCACCTCTAGACTCACAGCCTCAGACATACAGTATACTGCAGCTCCGCCGCCCGTCTGCAGTCTAGCAGCGAACACGAAGACTGAAAGACGTAGATAATTGAAGTGTTTATGTATTGCAAATCGTGTCGTCATTGCTGATTTTCACAGTGTTGCTACCGTCCCCCATTTTTCAGTATTTATTCATTGCATCCCGTATCATCATTGCAATATTTAGCACGTAATTTGCATATTACACATTGTCTCGTTGCGGTGCCGCCGTAGTTGGCATGTTGTCACATCAGGCCGTCTGCTGTGCTGCCTGGATCTGCCTCCTGAGTTGGCGCAGCCAAGGAAGGCGACTGGGGTGGACAAAGGGGGTCAGTTGTCCTGGGCCCAGGTAGAAAGGGGCACAGAATTGGGTGTATGTATTGGGTGGAGTGCCCTTTCGGATGAATTTGTCCTGGGTCCGGTGCAGAATTATTGTGTCTGACTCTGTAGGTGTGATTATAGTGCCATTCTCTCGCTGTGTGTGGGGTTGTCACTCACTGAGGAAAGAAATAGTATTTTCTAAATGAGAGAAACTGACTGTGTTCACTGTTCAGCTTTACTTCTCGTGTCTGTCAAGGTACACAATCTAAAGCATTTTTAATTCTAATAAGGGTTGACGACGCGAGTTAGCCAGTTTTGCCTGAGATTGTGAAAATTTGAAACATATTTTTTTCTTAAATTTAGTTGTCTTCTCAATAACTGTCTTGTCTTGTGAGTAGAGGTGGGCGATATGGCGATATTAAATCGTGAATTGTGAATTCGAGTACAAAATAGTCTCGTATTTGCCAAGGTGGAGAAATCGTATAGATCGCCTTGCAGTGAAGATGCTTACAATCAGTATCAGAGTGATATCTACTTACTCATCAGAGTGTTTACATTTAATTAATTTCTGATTATATCCCCGAAACGCGGAGCGTCGGGGATGTAATGGTTTTGCGTGCGCCGCCGCCGCGTCCGCCGCGTCCGCGTCCGCGTCCGCCGCCGCCGCGTAAGGTCTTTCGTGTTAACGCGATAACTTTTGAACGGATGTTTGGATTTGTCCCAGATTTTTTGGGTGAATGCTCTAGGGCAGGTTCATGAACTGATTCGAGTTTGGAGGTCAACACTTTCAAGATGGCTGAATTCAAGATGGCCGAATTTTTGTTTGGTCCATAACTTCTGACCGGGTGGATGGATTTGTCCCAGATTTTTTGGGTGAATGCTCTAGGGTAGGTTCATGAACTGCTTCGAGTTGGGAGGTCAACACTTTCAAGATGGCTGAATTCAAGATGGCCGAATTTTTGTTTGGTCCATAACTTCTGACCGGGTGGATGGATTTGTCCCAGATTTGGTGTGTGAATGCTCTAGGGTAGGCTCATGAACTGATTCGAGTTTGGAGGTCAACACTTTCAAGATGGCTGAATTCAAGATGGCCGAATTATTCTTTGGCCCATAACTACTGACCGGGTGGATGGATTTGTCCCAGATTTTGTGTGTGAATGCTCTAGGGTAGGTTCATGAACTGATTCGAGTTTGGAAGACAACACTTTCAAAATGGCGGAATTTTCATTTGACCCATAACTTCTGACTGGGTGGATTGATTTGCCCGGTAACACCTTATTTTAATGGTTCACCATTTCAGTGAATCTACCATATTAGGTACAGTGTAATAACCAATGTAACAATATTTAATACCATGTAATACTAGTGTAATACCAGTGTAACAATATGCAATATCAGGTACAGTGTAATAACGAGTGTAACAGTATGCAATACCATGTAATATAGTGTAATACCAGTGTAACAATATGCAATACCATGTAATACCACTTACGCACAAACACATGATGTAAGTAAAAAAATTACATTGTATTAAATATTGTTACACTGGTTATTACACTGTACCTAATGTGGTATATCCACTGAACCATTAAAACAGTATTACCATTTGCCCCATTTTTTTGCTTCATTTTCACAATAGTCGTTTGGTTTTAAGCCTATGCACGTCATGTCACGTCTGTATGTATCATATACGTTTCCGAAATGGTGGACGGGAGTGGTAGGAATGATGGGGGACTGGAAGCGTCGCGTTTCGGGGATATACCTTAAGCAGTCGAAGGCGACTGCACAGGCAGTCTAGTTACAAATTGCAAATATATTAAATGCCTGTTTGTTTGTTTGTTTGGGATTTTTTTTCGATGGAAGATAGTGATGATCAAGATTTTATTTGTAAAAAAAAAACGTGATATGACATTTTTGCCATATTGCCCATCCCTACTAGTCAGTCAGTCATCATTTTTGTGTGTGTGTGTGTGTGTGTTTCAGACTGTGAGTACTTGATCCGACACATGCTGGTCCTGGACCCCAGCAGACGCCTCTCCATGGAGCAGATCTGTAAGAACAAGTGGATGCGGCAGGGAGACCCCGACCCAGACTTCGAGAGGGTACGATGACCCAACGCTGTTTGTGCGTGCGTGTGTGTGTGTGTGTATGTGTTTGCACCTGTGTGTGAGTTTCGTGTTGGCCTGCCTGGTCACACCAGCACTGCCACAGTTCATTGTTGTTCCTTTGTCTTCAACTGCTGATTAAAGTTGTGGTCAGGTCACATCCTTGCTTTTAGCTGTGAGTTGTGGCTAATTAGCTTGTATCTATTTATATTTTTGCGTCTGTCCATCCATCCTACTCATCTCTTTTGCTCTCTCTCTCTCTCGCTCTCTCACTCTCTCGCTCTCTCGCTCTCTCTGTGTTTGTGGGAACGGATGTACGGTGTCGCAAGTGTGTGTGTGTGTGTGTGTGTGTGTGTGTGTGTTTGAAGATTCAGTCATGTTACTTGTAAGTTCAGTTGCATTTGTTCATTTGTAAGTATCTGGACAACTTCTTGGACTTGACGGATGTTTCAATCAGTAGGTTTATGTAAAAGTTTATGTTATGTGTGTGTATGCCTTTGTACTAATTTGTGTGTGTGTGTGTGTGTGTGTGTTTTGACATTAGTTGATAGCGGAGTGTGAGCAGGTGAAGACGGAGCGCGAGACGGAGCTGATTAACGAGCAGGTGCTACTGGCCATGTCAGAGATGGGCCTGGATCGAGAACGCACCCTACAGGTACACACACACACACACACACACACACACACACACACACACACACACCTACACACACACCTGTCCAGTCACATAATCCAAGTTATAGGTTTTTTTTCTCCAAAATGAAATGTGAAGCACAAAATTGCTCTTACCCGGTACTCTTGTGTCAGCAATTCACATTGTACCTTCACTTAAAAAGAAAAAAAAAACACTTCACGTGATGTGGACCGCCCACACCAACACCTCAAGGCTTCCTCTGATTTAAATCTGCCCTCTGTGTGCTCTCAGCGGTTTTTGTTTGCAGCAGAGCTCTGGCAAACAAGTTAACTGAGCGCCACTCGACTTACACTCCGAGTCAGATTACTGAAGGATGACTTCACTGTCATATACCTCCGCTAATTGGAGAAGACACTTATGCCTGATGACGCCACCCTGGGCCAACGATACTTCACAAGTACAGGAAACAGTGTCCGCACTAGAGATCTCATGTCTTTTTCACGCTCTCTCTCTCGCTCGCTCTCTCTCTTTTTCTCTCTCTCTCTCTCTCTCTCTCTCTCTCTCTCTCTCTCTCTCTCTCTCTCTCTCTCTCTCTCTGAGACCCTCTCTCTCTCAGACCCTCTCTCTCTCAACCTCTCTCTCACTCTCTCTTTCTCTTTCTCTCTCTCTCTCTCTCTCTCTCTCTCTCTCTCTCTCTCTCTCTCTCTCTGGCCTGGGCCAATGATACGATACTTACCAAGTACAGGAAACAGTGTCTTCACTGGGCCATTTGAGCAATGTTTAGCCTGCCATGTGGGTCTCGACTGGTGAAATTAGAGCAGACCGTATCTACTTTCATCACCAGTAAATTCATCAATTCAGTACAGAGCTATCATGTACATATTTGCTTACACACACACACACACACACACACACACACACACACACACACACACACACACACACACACACACACACACACACACACCAGTGCTTTACACTAACTTTTTCGCTTACCAGCCATTTTGGCTAGTGGTTTTCCTGACTCACTAGCCATTGGGCCTTTTCACTAGCCATAATTTTCTTAACCATCATAGCAGCTTTAATGAATTATATAATAGGCTGTAATAATGTAATGTAGGCTAACATAACATAACATAACATAACATAACATAACATAACATAACATAACATAACATAACATAACATAACAT
>NC_085864.1:35483520-35486020 GCF_034702125.1 Engraulis encrasicolus | reverse complement strand
CTGTCCTTCTCACTCACCCCACACTGACATCCCTGGTCTCTTGTGTCTTGTACTTCTGTTCACTCTCCACATGGATGCCAGCACCACCACACACACACACACGCACTCACACTCACACGCACCCCTCACTAACACCCCTGTTTTCTTGTGTCTTGTGCTCCTTCATTAGTCTCTCCACACGGACGCGTATGATCACTACAGCGCCATCTACAGTTTGCTGTCGGAACGGCTGAAGAAACACAAGACCCTCCGGCTGCCCCCGCCGGCACCGCGGCCCATGGGCTACCCCCTCACCGTACAGGTGTGTGTGTGTGTCTGTGTCTGTGTCTGTGTCTGTGTCTGTGTCTGTGTCTGTGTGTGTGTGTGTGTGTGTGTGTGTGTGTGTCAGTCTGTGTGTCAGTCTGTCTGTGTGTGTGTGTGTGTGTGTCAGTGTGTCAGTGTGTCAGTGTGTCAGTCTGTGTGTCAGTCTGTCTGTGTGTGTGTGTGTGTGTGTGTGTGTCGGGAGTTATGCCAGATGTGTTAAGATATTGCTGTGGTCAACACAGCACAGGTTATATTGTACAGTACAGAGATCCAGACAGCCTTTTTTTTAAAATGTTTTTAAAAATGTATTGCACAACTATGCAAGATTCTAAAATTCAGGCTAATATTCTATGGAAAATTCAGCATTCTTTAGAACCTGCATCCTCGTAAACATTCCAGTAACGTCAATGTACACGTCATTGGGCGTCACTGTAACACTTAAGAGTGTAAATGGTAAAAGACCCACACCATTGATGACTCAGCTATAAACAGCACGTCATTAGTGTGTGTGTGTGTGTGTGTGTGTGTGTGTGTAAGTAAGTAAGTGAGAAAGCAAGTGTATGTGTTTGTGTTTTGTGTGTCAGCTTGGATTTGTGTCCACTGGCCATGATGGGTGAAAGTCAGGAGTGCGTCAGCGGCCGCTGTCTGTAGAGGCTGATTATTCTATTGGATTAGCCTAGCGACACCTGCCCGCTGCGCACATGTGCCCCATGCGGCGTTCGCCACGCCATAAAGCCGCCTGCAAGAAGGCTCAAGTCCTTATAGTGCCACTTTCCACTGGCTGTGCAAAGCTGTGTGTTTGTGTGCACCCTGTGTCAGAGGCTAACACACTGTGTAGCTACATCTCACTGCTACTGCTAATGCAAAGCCTGGTGCGCTAAAGAGTGGATTTTCCTTTTTAAAAAGGATGGCTAAGCTATTGCTTTTGCATGCCTTACTGAACTCGATTCCCTCTCTCATTGCATAGGCTGATTACAAAAACTGCAATAAGTGATCAAAGTATAGCTATTCATACATTTTAAGTCTAAAACTGCAATAAGTGATTGAAGTATTATTATTCATACATTTTAAGTCTAAAACTGCAATAAGTGATCGAAGTATTATTATTCATACATTTTGAGTCTATAGTTCAAATCCTTAGTAAGCAGAAGGTCAAGTGTCATGCTGGCTTTTTGTTTTCCTTTGACTTTCACATAGAGAGGCGTGTGTGTGTGACGTGTCAGTGTCTGTGCGTGCATGTTGCTGATTGTCTTAATGTCTGTGTACAGTGGCTGTTTGCGGTAACTGGGGTTAAACAGGCTTAGAGGTTTGTGCAGGGCCAGGTCTCTTGGCCCCTAACACAATGCCAGACCTCTGAGCTTCCAGCACAGTGCCAATCATTCATACCCAAGTGGGTCAAAGACGTCCAACATGAAATTGTCCTTCAGTGCTAACAGATACTTTTGATTACTGTAACTGTGAAAAAACATGATTTTCAATTTTTTGAAAAGTGAATGCATGAAAGCCAAGCCAAAGAAATAATTTAAAAAAAATCTTTTTTTTTTGCATTTACAGTAAGCAAAAGTATCCGTTACACTGAAGGACAATTTCATGTTGGACGTCTTAGACCCACATACACTGCCCCACCCTGTAGTCATCAATGCTGCCTGCAACTCCACTCCCCCATCCCCATACTCCCATTTTTTTAAGAGACTCAGCAAACAGAGTTATCGTGAAACAGTCAAGTTGCTGGTAGATTCTGTTTTGAGGATTTTGACTGGCAGACATGTCTTGGAGCAATATTCCCATTAGAGGGGCTGGCATATGGTATTAAAAAAAAGAAAAGAAAATATCATTATATATCTTACATTCAAAAAACATACATCTTGCTATCTTATTTCAGCTGGTTCGCTGCTTCTTCCACTGAAATCTCTCCAGCGACACACACACACCCACACACACACACACGCACACGCGCACGCACGCACACACACACACACACACACATACGCACATACGCACACACACACCCAACCCAAACAGCCCAGCTGAGTGCCTCAATGTGCTGTGTGCTGCTGTGCTTGTGTTGTCCTGCAGGATCAGGCCAGTCCTGTCAGCATGAACGTCCCGCATGTCCAGCTCATCAACCCCGAGAATCAGATCGTGGAGGTGAGTGAGACTGACACCGCTGACAGCTGCTGACGTCAATGCCGGCCCG
>NC_085864.1:35451020-35468520 GCF_034702125.1 Engraulis encrasicolus | reverse complement strand
TGTGCCTAAATCTACGCACACCTCAGACCATGCGTGCGAGTGGAAGAAACGTGAAATCACAAATAATATTGACCGTGCAAGGTACCAATTGCTTTGAATGGCAATGGAGTATGACAGTGTGCTATTTGACAGTGTTTTCTTCGATGTGTGTCTCCTTCATTTATTTATTTAGAAACACTGTCCTCCCTCTGTCGAAAGCACCCCCATTTCTGCCGCGGAAATGTTTCTATCTCTGCACTTCCCGCCAGCGCTTCGAGTGGCGCGTGTGTTCATATGTGTCCAAACAGGGTGGCGCCTTTGAATTAACATGGCATTTGAATATATTTTAATGCCATATATGGTTACTTGGAGGCGTTACGGGATGCAAATTACTCCGAATGCGCGCGTTCACAGTGATTTGGAAGGTGTGGGATTTACCATGCAGAGGTGTGCGTAGGAACAGCCAACGCACGTTTGATAAATCCCGATTATTCTATACTTGCGACCATTCTATATTTCACTCGTAGGACACAATTTAGAAGGCATTCTACGAACAAATGATAAATGAGGCCCCTGGAGTGGTTGTTTCCAGAATCTGATGATCCTACTTGGCCTTCAGGTGGAAGTGATAAAGCACGCGTATCAAGTTATCAACTGTGCTATCTGATACCATTAAGGACAGACAGACAGACAGACAGACAGACAGACAGACAGACAGACAGACAGACAGACAGACAGAGATCTCACAGACAGGCTTGTTTATTGGTTGCTGAATGAGAGGAAGAGAGAGAGGGGGGGGCGGGGGGAGCGTAATATCTCAGCACATTTACAACATCTTGGCACCATCTTGCATATGCTGTGTGGCCATGCTTATACGGTGTGCATCTGTCTTTCTGTCTGTTTGCTTGACAATATGTGTGTATACGTGTCTGTGTGTGTGTGTGTGTGCGTGTGCGTGCGCGTGTGCGCGTGTGTGTGTGTGTGTGCCTGTGTGTGTGCGCGTGTGTGTGTGTCTCCTTCAGGAGTGTGAGCAGTTGCAGAAGATGTACGCCATGCCGCAGGACGAGGATATCCTCCAGCAGCAGCACTTGAAGTACCAGCAGGAGCAGCAGATACTACACCAGCAGATACAGGTATATAACACACACACACACACACACACACACACACACACACACACACACACACACACACACACACACACACACACACACACACACACACACACACACACACACACACAGCAGATACTACACCAGCAGATACAGGTACCGTATTTTTCGGACTACAAGTCACACTTTTTTTCACAACGCGCGCGCTGCGAGTCAACGGTCTTGTTACGGGCTCCATGACATTGCCAAAGAAATGAATAGGACTTTTTGCGGAAGTCAGGGACCTCGTGGATTTATCGCGTTATGCAATGCAATCCCCTCTCGTGGATTTATTTGCGCTATGCAACGCAATCGCGTCTCTATCCGAGAACGAGCGTCTGTATTATTAAAGACAGTCAGTCGACTTCCAGGTGAAAATCGGTCATTTCCGCGAGTTTCTGACAAACGAGAACAACGTGACACTACCATAGGCTACACAACATGGATGAAATGCCCCTCACCTTTGATACCGTCATGGGCTGAAGTCTCAGAAAAGGAGGTAAAGAAAGGCGTGCTCTGGAGACGGAACAAGTTGCCTCAAACCCTCCCACGGTCCAAACGCAAAACAATGCCGAAAATTGAATGTTGTTCTGACTACAGGGCAACATGGCGCGTTATCACTGTTGTTTCTTCTTTTTCTTTTTGTGGTTTTATGGCGGTTGGCAAACCATCTTAGTTGGTGCATTACCACCACCTCTGAATGCGTTGCCACTGCTTCAGATGCTGGTTTATAAAACAATGCCGTCTTTGAGCAGCAGCTTACCATGCGCCAGTTATCACAACATAGATTCCATGGATAGAATAACCTTTCAAAAATGTGCGACGATTAGTCCGGTGCGACGTATATATGTTTTTTTCATCTTCAAAATGCATTTTTGGGCCGTTGCGACTTAAACTCCGGAGCAACATATAGTCCAAAAAATACGGTATACACACACACACACACACTACACCAGCAGATACAGGTATATAACACACACACACACACACACACACACACACACACACACACACACACACACACACACACACACACACACACACACACAGCAGATACTACACCAGCAGATACAGGTATATAACACACACACACACACTACACCAGCAGATACAGGTATATAGCACACACACACACACACACACACACACACACACACACACACACACACACACACACACACACACACACACACACACACCTGTATCTGCTGGTGTAGTATCTGCTGTATCACACACACACACACACACACACACACACACACACACACACACACACACACACACACACACACACACACACACACACACACACACACACACACACTACACCAGCAGATACAGGTATATCACACACACACACACACACACACAACTTCTCTATCTCTCCCTCTTGGCCTCTCTTGCTTTCCCTCTCTCATGCCATGTCCCTTCGCTCTCTCTTTCTGTCTGCCGGTGTATAGCCATCGGTGCAGCCCAGCTGATACTGCAGCAGAGATGCAGATCAGATGACTGCCAGTATATGTGCTCTCTCTCTCTCTCTCTCTCTCTCTCTCTCTCTCTCTCTCTCTCTCACTCTCTCTCTCTCTCACACACACACTCTCTCTCTCTCTCTCTCTCTCTCTCTCTCTCTCTCTCTCTCTCTCTCTCTCTCTCTCGTTGTCCTTTGCCTTTCTTTCTCTTCTCCATGTCGTGGCCACTGTTTGTATGTGCCACCACACTATCTTTCATTCACTCTTGCTCTCTTTCATTCACTCTTGCACTTCACTCACTCACTTCATTCGTTCAGCAGTTTCTGTCTGGCTCACTTAAACCCACACATAGCCTTACTATTCGTATGACAAAACAAACACACACACACACACACAGACACACACACACAGACACACACACACACACACAGACACACACACACAGACACACAGACACACACACAGACACTGTGCGGTCCACATTCTGGCCTCATACATGACCGTACAGGTGTACAGACACACACATACACAATGACATAACAGCTGACCCATGTCACTGCTCTTCCTTTCCTTCATTGTTTCTCTTACACAAGCTCCTGCTGACACACACACACACACACACACACACACACACACACACACACACACACACACACACACACACACACACACACACACACACACACACACACACACACACACACACACACACACACACACTCAAAGCGCAGTAATGTCGTGCCAGCAGGCCCAGGTCACTGCGACCCAGTCAGTTCAGTGTCTCTGTCTGTCTCCTCTCTCTCTCTCTCTCTCACTCACTCACTCTCTCTCTCTCTCTCTCTCTCTCTCTCTCTCTCTCTCTCTCTCTCTCTCTCTCTCTCTCTCTCTGTCTCTCTCTCTCTCTCTCTCTGTTCTTCACTGCCAGGCTCCCTGCTGTTCTCTTCTTATTGAAGAGTAGAGATCACTCAGCGCTCCTGCTTGGCACGGCATGCTACGCTCACTAGCAAACACACGCACATAAGCATACAAACACACGCACATAAGCATACAAACACACGCACATAAGCATACAAACACACGCACATAAGCATACAAACACACGCACACATGCATACAAACACACGCACACATGTATACAAACACACATACACACGGGCACACATCCCACACACACGCAAACACACACACAAACACACACACAAACACACACACAAACACACACACAAACACACACACAAACACACACGCAAACACACGCACACGCAAACTCACACACGCACGCACACGCAAACACACGCAGACACACGCAGACACACACACACACACACACACACGTGCGCACACACACACTCGCGCACACACTCGCGCACACACGCGCACACACACACACACACACACATGCACAGGATAACTAGCCATGTCCACAGTCCCGACACGTGGAGCCATGTTTTCCTGAAGTTTTTATTATGACATGAATTGAGAGTGAAATGCATATGTAAGCAATCGTGTCTTAATGAGGCAATCCTCTAGAGAAGTCAACTGTTCAGAATTCTGGCGTCAGGGTGTCTGAGTCTGTGTCTGTGTCTGTGTCTGTGTCTGTACCAGTGACGTTTTGTGGACATGCACAGGAGTGCTGCGCACGATGTTATTGTCACCTGTGATTGGCGCAGACTTTCGTGCACGAGCTGGACACGAGCTCATTTACATAGACTTCGCGCCAAAAACACCCTTATTAGGGGGTCGGACTTATGCCCTCCAGCGCAGAGTGACCAGACGAGGAATCTATGTAGGAGCACTGTTTGGCTAATTCAGGATTCAACTTTCTCTATCTCCGTTTCTTCTCTCTCTCTGTCTTTACTCTCACGGACGTCTCAGAATCCTAACGTCCACACTCTGTGACTCAATGTTTGTCGTGCGTCCTTGAGAATTAAACCACGGTTCATGGTTCAAGGCCTTCAAACTTGTGTATGTGTCCTTTCTTTGGGGATTATCCATTTTGTTCTTACCGGACAACCTGTGCAGTTTGCTATTTTTCCCTGGATCAGCCCATTATACAGTCCTTTTTTATGTCATAGTAGCACCATTTTTCACATCAACATTTCTGAAAGCAAATGGAAGATGAGTACTATGTGTGATGTTGCTGCTCAGTGCAGGGTTGAAGTCAACAGCGTGCCTCTGCAGAGTTATGTAATGCAGCTGTGACTTGTGTGTTGATGTTTGTGGGTGGTGATGGTGTCAGTGGTTGGTCTTGTGAGCGGCCTTTTATCTGATGAGAATACGCAGCACTGGTCACATGGTCACACTCAATTCATGCCTAACATCTCTTCTGCCCCCCTCCTCTCTCTCCCTCTCTTCATCTTTTTCTCCTCTCAACCTCTCTTCTTCTCTCATCCTCTATCTCTCCCTCTCTCTCTCTCTCTATCTCTCTCCCTTTTTCTCTCTTCTCTCTGTCTCCCCCCTCCATTTTTTTCTCTTTTCAACCTCTCTTCTTCTCTCGTCCTCTGTCTCTTACTCTCGTCTTCTGCTCTCCATCTTTTTCTCATTCTCTCTTCCTCTATCTCTCCCTCTCTTCTTCTCTCTACCTCTACATATCTCTCCCGCCCTCTCCTCCTCTCCCCTCTATCTTCTTCTCTACTTTCTCTGTCTCTCTATCCCTTACTCACTCTCTCTCTCTCTCTCTCTCTCTCTCTCTCTCTCTCTCTCTCTCTCTCTCTCTCTCTCTCTCTCTCTCTCTCTATCTATCTTTCTATCCCTGCCCCCCTTTTCTTCTCCTCTCCTCCTCTCCTCTCCCTGTTACAGGCTCTCTCCTTGGGACACGGAGAAAGCCAGCCCGGCCATCTCACTCACCAGCTACAGAGGTACACACACACACACACACACACACACACACACACAGACACAGACACAGACAATAATACAATGAGCAAATAAATACATTTAGATTAATAAATGAGTGAAAGTCGTTAAAATAAATAATAATAATAATATAAGGTAATAATAAAAGGTAATAATAAATGAGTGAAAGACACACACACACACACACACACACACACACACACACACACACACACACACACACACACACACACACACACACACACACACACACACACACACACACACACACACACACACACACACACCAATTGCTAGATCCACATGTGAAACTTAACTTGCACTTAGTTTGTCCATACATGCAAGTGTCCTGTTATCTTATCTTATCCATTCTACAAGAGAAAAGCCCTATTTTCTTTCTGTGGATATTTTCGTGAATTCACATAGCTGGTACACACTCTGCACAAGTTGCATAAGTGCATAGCTGTATTTTTTTGTATATCCTTCCTTGGTATTTTTGTCCTCTCTCTCTCACCCCCTCTCCTATCTCTCTCTCTCTCTCTCTCTCTCTCTCTCTCTCTCTCTCTCTCTCTCTCTCTCTCTCTCTCTCTCTCTCTCTCTCTCTCTCTCTCTCCCTCTCTATCTCTCTCCATCTCTCCCCCCCTCTCTCTCCCTCTCCATCTCTCTCTCCATCTCTCTCTCCATCTTTCTCTCTCTCTCCATCTCTCCTCATCTCATATCTGTGTGTTCTTGTTTCCTCAGGTTGCGCATCCAGCCCTCTAGCCCTCCGCCTACACATCCCAGCAATCACCTCTTCAGGCAGCCCAATCAGAGTCCGCCGCCCGGCACCGCAAGCATGATGCAAGGACACGGTGGGTGCAGCTGACAGCACAGGCTCCTCTCCTCTCCTCTCCCCTGCTCTCCTCTCCTCTCCTCTGCTCTGCTCCCCTCTCCCCTCTCCCCTTCTCACTCCTCCTCTCCTCTCCTCTCCTCTCCTCTCCTCTCCTCTCCTCTCCTCTTCACTCCTCTCCTCTGCTCTCCTCTCCTCTGCTCTCCTCTCCTCTGCTCTGCTCTCCTCTCCTCTCCTCTCCTCTCCTCTCCTCTGCTCTGCTCTCCTCTCCTCTGCTCTCCTCTCCTCTGCTCTCCTCTCCTCTCCTCTCCTCTCCTCTCCTCTCCTCTCCTCTCCTCTCCTCTCCTTTCCTCCACAATACTCCTCTCAGATACCCTTCTCCACAACCCTCCTCTCTCCTCTTC
Source organism: Engraulis encrasicolus (assembly GCF_034702125.1). Lineage (NCBI taxonomy): Eukaryota > Metazoa > Chordata > Actinopteri > Clupeiformes > Engraulidae > Engraulis > Engraulis encrasicolus. Next base: position 35,461,832 of record NC_085864.1, on the reverse strand, counting down.
TCCACAACATTCCTCTCCCCTGTCTTCTCCTCTCCTCTCCTATCCTGTCCTCTCTGCTCCTCTTGTGTCTCTCCTCCTCTCCTCTCCTGTCTCCTCTCCTCTCCTCTCCTCTCCTCTTGTGTCCTCCTCTCCTCTCCTCTCCTCTCCTCTTGTTCTCTGCTCATCTCCCCTCCTCTCCTCTCCTCTTCTTCTCCACAACACTCCTCTCCGATACCCTTCTCCTTTTCTCCAAGACACTCTCCTCTCCTCTCCTCTCTTCTCCTCTCCCATACTCTCCTTTTCTCCACAACACTCCTCTTCTTCGCGATTCTCCTCTCCTTTCCTCTCCTTTCATCTACTCTCCTCTTGTCTCTCTGCTCCCCTGCCATCCTCTCTGCTCCTCTCCTCTCCACTCCTCTGCTCTCCTTTCGTCTCTCTGCTCCTCTGCTCTCCTTTCAGATACTCCTCTCAGATGCTCCTCTCCTCTTCTCTTCCGCTCTTATCTCCTCTCCTCCTCTGTGATACTCTCCTATCCACAGCATTCCTTTCCTCTCCTCTCCTCCACAGCGCTCCGCTGCTCTCCTCTCCAATACTTTCTGATACTCTCGCTCGTCTATTCTCCTCGTCTCCAGTGCGCTTGCTTGTTTACATGTGTGTGCACTCGTGCAACTGCTGGAGTATAATGGTAAATGTTTTTGTGTGTATGTCCAGGTGGGATGCCGGGAGTGCAGTACCAGCACGCCCCCTCCATGTACCAGCCATCGGAAGGCAGCCCGCCCCCCACCAGCCTGCCCCGCATGGCCCTGCCCAATCAGCAGCCACAGCAGCAGGCAGGGCCCGCCCGCGCAGCCGTGGGATTGGCCCCGGGCCTCGCCCATCAGCAGCAGCAGGTGAGCACGGAGGTGTTGCGTACGTATACCTAGCCAGCCTTTCTCGTAGTGATGTCAGACAAATTCTGCTTTGAAAAGAAGCAAGGGGTGAACAACTACCATTTTTGAGGATTTTACACAGAAAATAGTGGTGTTTTAGAAAAATGGCGCATTCCTGTAGTTGGTCATCTGGGGACTTTGCTACTATTGCTTAGCAACACACTCGATGAGGGAGAGCCAACTAGTCAACCATTTACTCAATCCTCAAAGCTCATCAGTCTCAATCAATCCTGAGAGACCATCATTTCGAAGACCGTGGGAACATAGAGATGTGGGAATATAGAGAAACCACATCCGTGGGCCAATCACAACAAGCACTACCGTCACCCCATCACGAAGTTTGGCAGAATCCGTGAGACTGAAGGCCTCCACACACCGGTTCACTATCGGTTCCAACAATTTTGGTCACCCCTGCGCACTGGCGCAGACGTGCTATACATAATGAATGGTCAGTTTCATCTAAGCAGAGCATGGATAACCAACGAGCGGCTCTGACAACATGGAGTGTATTGAAAACAGTGGGATCGACCATTGGTAGAGCAGTGCGCTGCACTTTGTTGGAACAGTGTGTGGGGGCCCTGACCCATATTGTGTGTCACAATGGTCCGTTTTCATTTCACGGAATTCTGTGAGATCATGTTGTTACTAGGCTACAGACAGTTGCGATGCTAATGTGTTCCCTTGATGACTCCTTGCTGCAGGTGACCATCCAGGTGCAGGAGGTGGAGTTGGGGGGCGGGGCTCAGCGGCAGGGCTTTCTGTCCACACCGTGCGGTCACCGCGTGCTGGGCAAGCAGCTGAGCGCCGACAACGCCGAGACGCACAGGTGACCTACGACCTCCACGACCTACGCAACTACCTTCCTCCTCCTCCTCCTCCTCTTCCTACCATCTTCTTCCTCATCCACTTCCTCATCCCCCCTCATCTTCCTCTCCAAATCGATCGATCCATTTTATTATCATCGCATCTTTTTCTTTTATTTTTTGGTTGTCTCCTGTGAAAGTGAAAGCTGGTTGTCTTGGTCGTTTTGGTTATTCAGCACTTCACAGCACACAACGAAATTCACCCTATGTGGTTATGGCATCAAATATATGAACGTGCCCCCCTTGAGACACACACACACACACACACACACACACACACACACACACGAACACACGAACACACGAACACACACACACATAGTCCACCTCACCCAAAATCTCGATCATCTCACCTCCATTTTATGAGTCACTTGGCCTTTTAATTAATTTTTTCTGTTCTCCCTTTTTGTATTTATGAAAGACATAATCCTATTGTCTTGTTTTTAATTTCTTATGTTAGTCTTTCATGTCCTCATCATATCATGTAATTTCTTGTCTCCCAAAAACTCATTGTAACCCTCTTTTTTTGCTTCATGTGTTTTATTTCATTTTATTTTATTACCTTTTTATATATATATATATACATATATACATACATTTTAATATTCTGCTGCTCTAATGTATTCAGTGCAAATTGTCACTGCAACCATCACCACGGTTGACACACAGAGAGACTTGTTGACCCGCACACACGAGTCACAAATGTATAAAAATAGAAAGCCTTTATGTCTCAATGTGGAAAGAACGGGAAAAAAAAATGTTCCATACCATATGTCCATGGGATTAGTGATAATTGCCGTTAAGGATTCTGACTTGTTAAGAGAGCCTGCATAGCACATTATGATGGTGGAGGAAAAAGGGCGTAGGAAAAAACAGGGTCATCAAGCGAAGGGGGATTATCAGAAGACTTGGCCTCAGCCCCTGGCCTCTCCAGCTCTCATCCTGTTAAGAGCTCCCAGCCAGCCTGGCCCGGCCAGCCGCCCTCCTAACGAGACAGTAAGCAACACAGTAAGTGGCCCGAGAAAACAAACAGCTAGCAAAGTAGAGGTCAAAACCAACCACACCCACACCCCCACCACCCTTACTTGCCCCTTCACACCTCCCCTGAAGCTGTTTTCAGGCCGGATAGAACACTGCCAGTCCCGGGTCCCCACACGGGGCACCAAATTGCTTACCGGTGAACGACCCGCCTTCATACCACAGAGTTCATTTTACTGTGAGTGACCCAGGTGAATATAAGCTTCTATTTCGTTTCTCCTTTTCGCTTCTCCTTCAGTCAACTCCTACAGTGGGGTTTGCAAACATAACCATTTTTTTCCAACGAAATCTTAACTTTTCAGTTAATCTCGAAAGCCCCAATTTTCGGTGTGAACAAGTTAGTCGGTTCAATAGAAGGTGCCGAGACTGGCATCGGCACTATTCTCTGTCGGCCTGAAAATGCTTTTACTGGTACAATGCCCAGTCAGTCCATTGTGGTGGCAGCAGAGGAGTACTCTAGGATTCAATAGGATCCTGTGATGAGGATGTGCCGTGTACGTATGTGTGCGCGTGTGGTTGAATCTGTTAATAATATTGAGTGTTTGGTTCCCTACTGAACATAATCTTGTAATGTGGAATCAAATAAAGTATGAGATTTGTGGGAGTGTGTGCGTACTGTAGTTGTGTTGTTGCCATATTCACTGAAAGGTGGTCCTGGTTGTCTACGTCCATGTCCTATGGGGGGGTAGCCTGATTATCATCGACTTTCAAATCTCTTCGAGACTTGGTCTGACCAAGAGCATAACAATTAACATTTCCCAAACAGCATTTCCCAAATGGCCTCCCTGGGTTTGCTAATGATTGTTTACTTCCCGACAAAGTGGGAGGAGTTCCCATATTTGCAGGAACTCAGAAAGTACTTGCATGGACTCTTGACCTGACTGGTAGCAACGTTGAAGCTGTTGCGTCACTAGGAGGGCACGGCCTGGCTAAGGGGGTGGAGGGGTGTGGGTGATGGCGGGGGTGTTCTTCTGGATGGGGAGGATGCATTCTGTTCCAGCAGCAGCAACAACAGCAACTGGTGGTTTCCCATGTGACAACAAGGCCCTTCAGTGAATGTGCTCTCCTCTTCCTCCCCATCTCGTTTCTGCTATTCCTTTCCTCTCTTCTCTTGTGCTATATTTCTCTTGTCCTCTCCTCTCCTCTCCTCTCCTGTTCTCCACTCCTCTCCAGACTCTCGCCTCCTCTCCTCTCTTCTGCTATTTTTCTCCTCTCCTCTCCTCTTCTATTCTCCACTCTCCTCCAGACTCTGGCCTCCTCTCCTCTCTTCTGCTATTTTTCTCCTCTCCTGTTCTCCACTCCTCTCCTCCACCCACTCGCCTCCTCTCCTCCACAGTCTCGCCTCCTCTACTCTCTTCTATTTTTCTCCTCTCCTCTCCTATTCTCGACTCTTCTCCTCCACCCTCTCACCTCCTCTACTCTCTTCTGCTATTTTTCTCCTCTCCTCTCCTCCATGCTCTCGCCTCTATGTTTTCTGCTATTTTTCTCCTCTCCTGTTCTCCACTCCTCTCCTCTCTTGTGCTATTTTCTCCTCTCCTCCTCTCCTCTCCACCCCTCTCCTCTCCTCTCCTCTCCTCTCCTCTCCTCTCCTCTCCTCTCCTCTTCTCTACTCTACTCTACTCTACTCTACTCTCCACTCCTCTCCTGTTCTCCAATCCTCTCCTCTCCTCTCCGCCCTCTCGCTTCCTCTCCTCCACCCTCTTGCCTCCTCTCCTCTTTTCTGCTGTTCTCTTCAGTCCTCGCCCTTCTTCTCCTTCTTCTCCTGTCCTCTCTCGTCTTTTCTTTTACTTATCTTTTCTCCACTCTTTTCTCTTCTGTTATCGATTCTGTCCTCACTCCTCCTCTCTTTTTTTCCTCTTCTGTATTCTTGTGTGTGTCATGTGAGCAGTGTACTAGGTGGGTGTGCGTGTGTGTGTGTGTGTGAGCATGTGAGCGGTACACTCGGGGTGTGTGTATGTCACAGTGTCGTGACTAGAGGAGCCCAAAGTCATCCTCTGTAGCGCCGTACACTGTAAATCGAGATGTCCCCACAGCCAAACGTGTGGGTGTGCGTGTGCGTATGTGGGTGGGTGTGGGTGTGGTGTGCGCGTGCGTGCGTGCGTGTGCGTATGTGGGTGTGTGTGGGTGTGGTGTGCGCGTGCGTGCGTGCGTGCGTGCGTGCGTGCGTGCGTGTGTGCGTGCATGTTCGGTTGGTTGTTTTTGCAAGGCGGTGTCAAATTTGAGGCGGCAGTAAATACGTCCCCGGGCGGAGATTGACACAGAATGCAGCGTGTCCACGTGTGGCTGTAGCCGCTTGGCCTAAAGGCTGGCGGCCTGTTCACGCACGACATCTTGATCTACAGTCTCGTGGCGGATATACGGGCTCTGAAGACACCGTGCATAAGCACAGACCCATATGCCCATTGCCCATCCATCTTTTCTGTGCCATTTCTCCCAGCCATCTTTTCCTCTCTCTCTGTATCGTTCCTTCTTTTCCGTCAGAAGATGTTCTCTTTTTCCCCTTCATCTCTTCCTGCTGTATCATTTGTTCTGTCACTTCTCTCTCTCTCCCTCCCTCTCTCCCTCCCTCTCTCTCTCTCTCTCTCTCTCTCTCTCTCTCTCTCTCTCTCTCTCTCTCTCTCTCTCCCTCTCTCTCTCTGGTCTGTCCTCATTCTGTCTCCCTCCCTTCTCTCCTTCTGCCTTTGTCTGTTGGTGTCCCTGTATGTCTGTCTGTCTCCCTCCCTACCTCTGTCTGTTCGTGCCGTATTTCTGTATGTCAGTCTATCTGTCTGTTAGTACCTTCCCTTGTGTTCTCGCTCTGTATGTTTCAGCATTGGCCCTGTTCTATCATCGCTCCCGTCTCAGTCTCTCCTCCCCTCCTCTTCTCTCTTCTCTCCCTCTCTCTCCCTCTGCAGTCGTAGCCTGAGCCGCTTCCAGTGCTCGTCCGCGGCGTACGGCGCCGGCGACCAGTCCCAGTTCAACCCGCACCTGTTTGGCGAGGGGGCGCGGGTTAACGTGGGGGGCGTGGGCGTGGGCGGCCCAGGAGGAGCCAGCATGGTGGGCAGCTACAACCCCTACCTGCAGGGGGGCAGCGCCTCGCTCAAGGTGCCCGGCCTGGACGGCACCTACCAGGGCGGCTCGGGCGTCATGCCCCCAGTGGGCACCTACGGCAACCCCTCGGCCCTGCAGCAGGCGCTCCTCTCCCCGACGCCCATGGATTACCAGCGGCAGGCGCAGCCCCACGTCACGCCCACCTTACAGGGCCTGCTGTCGCCGCGCCACTCCCTGACGGGACACGACCCGCGCCTGCCGCCCCAGGACCTGGCCGCCCTGCTGAAGCGTCAGAGCCCCCGCGTGAACGTGGCGCCCACCCCTCCGGGCTCCGTGGGCTCCGTCGGCCCCGGCTCCAGCCCCAGCCCCCAGGACTACAGCGACATGCTGCTGCTGCGCCAGCTGGGCCAGGCGGCGGACGCCCTGGACCCCCAGACGCAGGCGGGTCAGCACCAGCAGTACCACCCGCTGCTGCAGATCCGGCCGCCCGACTGCCAGGTGGCGGGTCCGCCCGGCGGCGGCGGCGTCACGGCGTCCATGCTGGGCCACTCGGAGAGCATGGAGGAGGACGAGGTGCAGGTGCCCGGTGTCGGCGTCGGTGTCGGCGGGCATCACCATTACGGAGGAGGGCACGAGGGCCTGCTGGCTAAGGCGGCGGCGGTGGCGGCGGCGTGCCCGGATAGTCACGAGCTGCTGGGGCCGCCGCGTGGTGCCACGCCTCCCTACGCATCGCCCACACACAGGCATGCCTACATGCGGAGTGCCACTGCCAGAGGTATGGAGAGCTCAGACACACACACACACACACACAGACACACACACACACAGGCAGAGGCACTGCCAGAGGCACACACGCTTACACGCCTAGGAGGACATTTCTATTTTCTATTTCTCTGTTTACAGTTATATGAACATAGAGCAGGGCTATTCAAATGGCAGCCCTGGGGCCAGATGCGGCCCTTGAACTGCAAGCTTCTGGCCCCCCACAAGCCCCTTCAAATACAGAATCGTTTTTTGGAATTTAGAGATAAAAGTATGGGCTCCGTTATCATGCTGAAATGGGACACGGGGACGTTAAAATGCAGGAAATTACATCTAAGAAATGCAAAAATTTCTGGGGGAGGACCCCCAGACCATCCACTTCAATGAAGTCTCCCATATTTTTTTCATTGACAGTCAGCAACCATAATACATACATATAGTTCGGCCCCTTTACTGGGAGGAATTTGAAAAATATGGCCCTCGTTGAAATATAATTGAATACCCCTGACATAGAGCATGCACAATGACAACACAAATTGTTAAATTATATGAAATTGTATATTGGCTGTAATAATGGATCAAGTCAGTCGATCACATGATCACAATAGAAACGAAAAGGAAGAAAGGGCACAATAGACACTTTTATGATAGCGATATTTATCCGTCTACGCAACGGAATTCTCTTTTGTGATTGGCTGATGGGGTGGCCATTTATCCTTGAGAACAGGTCAGGCGTCAAGTTAGACGCGCATAGAACCCTCATTTGGAATGCCGACGGTATCTAAGGAAATCATGCACATTGTCCACGGAAAATTAAATCATCACGACGTTGGCATACCAAACAAAGATTCTAGAGGCGACGCTTACATAGCGACGGGTCTATCTTGCTCACAAGATTCTGCTGCAGGTGACATGGTTCCTACAATTTTACAGACAGTAAGAGTAAAAAAAAAAAAAAGTACCCTACCGTAACGGCAGATAAGCGGGTTAACGGCCTTCGAGGTCATCCGGTTATACGAGGTAAATGTCTCGCCATTAACCTCGTACAATCGTTCACCTCGTCGGACGTTATCCCTTACATATTGTCATATTGCCCAGCCCTAGTGCCTCTTGGCTTAGAGATCCATGATTCTCCTGTCATGGGGATCCATCTCATGCCAGTACCTGCATCGCTGACGCCCCTCTGCCAAGGAGAAAACGACTACATTTCCCTGTTGTCAGCCTAGAACAGTGGTGGGGAACCTTTTTCATTTGAGGGGCCACTTCAAATTCCTCCAAGGGCTGTAGAAGTCATCCGAGGGCCGTACTATGAACACAAACCAGGATTTCCCCCTCCACTGTAGACCTATATTGAAGGCAGTCACCTTAAAAACAGACCCCACCTTCACTAGGTCCTGAATTATAACATAATTGTAATGTAATTTCTTATGATGTCATATTTCATGTGAAGATTCATAACATTGAAATTATATCGGGGGACCCGGATAAAATGGCCTCAAGCGCCGCAATAGGTTCCCCACCCCTGGCCTAGACAGAGCAAATTTTGGAGACTTCACCCCTATTCAGCATCTCGACACACAGTCTCAGTCGTCTCTTCATCAATTCGGGTTTTTTTCGGGGGGGTTACATGATATTGCATAAGAAAGTCAAACAAACTGGTGGTGCTTGGTTGGTTTAATTTAAGGACGATGACAACGTGGCATTGACAAGTAAAGCACCACGGCCCTCTTCACCTTTCGTTCCCCGCGGTAAAAAACTGAAGCGTTATTAAATAAATACATGAACAAATGGGGCCTAAATCCCATCAAAGGTGGCGTTGCTGTGCTGTAATCCCTAAATGTCTGAGCTGCGGTGAACTCCATGAGGCGAACGCTGGCAAACGGTAGCGTTACTCAGGCTGATAGACAGAGGTGGTGACAGCTTTGGTTTGTTAGATTGAGATTCATTTTGGTGATTGAAGTAACAGTAAATTGAACGCAAAAGTAGAAGCCCGCCTGGTAAACTCCCCATTATCAATGGGACACAGCACTCACTGCTCACTGCACATAACAAAACTGCATTGATGCCTCACCCATGTAAGGGGGCAGCCCCAAATGGTGCCCCAAAGGAGCAGTGCGGTGGCACTGTACCGTGATCTGGTTACTTCAGTCATGATGGTGGGTGGGGGAGAGCGCTGGTTAATTCCTCTCCCCACCAACTCAAATGCAGTTTCGTTGTGTGGTATTTTCCCCAAGAGGCAAATTTGTCTGGATATTTTTTCGTGTGCTGTATTTGAGAAAGGATGGTGACAGAGGAACAGGAGACGAGTGGGGAGGGAGGGAGAGAGAGAGAGAGAGAGAGAGAGAGAGAGAGAGAGAGAGAGAGAGAGAGAGAGAGAGAAGAGAGAGAGAGAGAGAGAGAGAGAGAGAGAGAGAGAGAGAGAGAGAGAGAGAGAGAGAGAGAGAGAGAGAGAGAGAGAGAGAGAGAGAGAGAGAGAGAGAGAGAGAGAGAGAGAGAGTCTGGCAATTGACCATGAACCAGTGAAGACCTTTTTGGTGTTGCGTTACTAAAACAAGTCAGACAGGCAGCCAAAGATGCGTCCGCCCATGCACTGCCGCCTTGTGGACACAGGAGAGAATTACAATTAAGAATGCGTTTCGGACGGACGGACCAACCGACAGATAGACAGACAGACGGACGGACGGACCGACTGACGGACCGACTGACTGACGGACGGACATGTGCTCTTATAGAGATGCTAGGACGAATCTAAAAAGAGACTTTGTTGTACTTGTGTCTTTCTTGTCTCTAGACTCTGGGAGTGAGCACGTGGACTGTCGGACGGCGGTGGGTCAGGTGATGGAGGGCCCCGACCATAACGGCGTGGGCTACGGGGCCCGGGGCCCCCAGGGGGACGGCTACAGGCCCCGCGGATCCCTGCAGCGCCACCACACCATCCAGACCTGCGACGACGCTTATGTGAGTAGCAGCACTCGCTCGCTCCCTCACACATTCTCTCTCTCTCTCTCTCTCTCTCTCTCTCTCTCTCTCTCTCTCTCTCTACCCCTCTCACACATTCTCTCTCTCTCTCTCTCTCTCTCTCTCTCTCTCTCTCTCTCTCTCTCTCTCTCTCTCTCTCTCTCTCTCTCTCTCTCTCTCTCTCTCTCTCTCACACATACACACACACTCTCTTGTTCACTCTAACACTTAGCACACCATCCAGACCTGTGATGACGCTAATGTCAGTGGCATGCCTTCACACACACACACACACACAAACACACGCGCGCGCACATTCATATGCTCATGCACTCAGGCCCACGCACACCTGCCTTTGGATATATGCATAATCTCTCGCTCCGTCTCTCTGGCTATCTCTCTCTCTCACACACACACACACACACACACACACACACACAATCCTCTTATTTGTGCGTGCTTATCTGACATTTACTGACCTTAGACACTTTTTCTAGGTTGCCCATAATCTTGTGTAAATAATAGGGAAAAGGTCTCGCCGGACGTACCTGCACATTTTTAACTTGTTTTTATGTAAACAAGCGTCCGTCCGTCCCCTGCCTGTTTTCACCCTGTACTGACAAAAGTGGTTTCACTCTTAAGGAACACTTCACCAAAGACTGATAGTAAACATTCCTAATAAGAACATAAACACGGGCAACACACAGGGACAAATAAAACACTATTTTTGGTTCTATGTTGATGCAGCATGAAGTAACTCACCTGTTTTGTTAAGCACAGTCATTCTTGGAAAAAGAAAAGAGATGCTTGGGGTGGTTGTCATAATATTATTATTATTATCATATCTATAATACTATGACATCAGTCTAAATCGCCATGTTGTGTAATGCCTGTAGCTCTGGGAATGAGTTCCACATAACCGCAGGTCTAACTTTTTATTCTGTGCACCAGTCACTCATGTCACTCCTGCAGATGGGAGAAATGTCTAGTACTAGCTGCTACTACCATTCAATTGGTTTGCGTTTTAAGGACAAGTAGGATTAATTGACCATTATCTGGGGGCACTGTGGCGCAGCACGCTAAGCCCCCCCACATTTGGGCTTACATTGCCCACGGGGACCCCAGTTCGAGTGCGGCTAGGGTCATTTCCCGGCCATGCCCCATCTCTCTCTCCCTCCCAATCATGTCCTGTCTACTCTCACACTGTCCTGTAATGATAAAGGCCAAAAAGCCCCTCCAAAAAACTTCGGAAA